>NC_070599.1:26403582-26444487 GCF_027409825.1 Scomber japonicus | reverse complement strand
GAGACATAGAGAGAGAGAGAGAGACATAGAGAGAGAGAGAGACATAGAGAGAGAGAGAGAGAGACATTGAGAGAGAGACAAAGAGAGACATAGAGAGAGAGAGAGAGACATAGAGAGAGAGAGAGAGACATAGAGAGAGAGAGAGGAGAGAGAGAGAGAGAGAGACATAGAGAGAGAGAGAGAGAGAGAGACAAAGAGAGAGAGGAAAGAGAAAGAGAGAGAGGGAAAGAGAAAGCGAGGCCGAGAGAGAAGGGACACAGAGGGAGACCAGAGAGAGAGAGACACAGAGAGAGGGAGAGAGAGAGAGAGAGGGCAGATTGTGACGCATTTGTCGTCCAAACTCATGTCATTTGTTGGTGTCTGTGAGGAGCATCTCTTTGCTTTCACACAATTTTGAACTGTCAGTTTTACAGATAAATATTCTCCGCTGAGAGAGAGAGAGAGAGAGAGAGAGACAGAAAAGGGGGAGAGAGAGAGAGAGAGAGAGAGGATTTAAAAGGAGCCATGAGGTAAAGAAAGCAGCCATAGAAATGTACATTAAATATAAACTAGTACCACAAACTACAAGATGATTATTAGTAAGAAACGTGAAGAGGTTCATCTTTATTTAATGACTGTGAGTTCTGAGGTTAAAACACCATGCAGCTAAACTTTGCTCTTTGTTAGAGGTAATTTTCTACTTTTATCTTTTTTCATGTTTGGATCCAAACCAACAAAGAACTCATCTATCAAAATATACTATATATCTTATTCCTCTGCTGTTCCTTCACTATGAAGACTTTGGTCACGATAACTACCATAAATTCCGGACTACAGAGCGCACCTCATTAAAAGCCGCATGCTCTAATTTAAAAAGAAAATCAATGTTGTACTTGTACAAGCAGCACCGGGCTTTAAGCCGCAGGTGTCCCACGTTGTAATATGAGATATAAACTAGGGTTGGTCCGGCGATGCTGACAGCCATAACGCAACCCCCCAATCGTACCGTGCCCAAACACGTTTGCCCCCTAAAGTCCGGATTATTTGGCTAGTGTGAGTGCAAGTGTACCCTGCTTGAGGGAAAAGAAGCCAATTTTCCAGAGAATCTCAGGAAATCAACGATTTTTTAAAAGGCAACACTAGCTGAGCCCTGATCATTTCAAGCAACACTAAAAGCAACGCGGAGGCATTATGCATATATGGGTTCCCAATCCGACCATTTTTTGTGTATTATTTTGTCATTATTAAGGCAAAAGAACTCAATTTATGTCCATCGACATTATAATGAATAGGCTATAGGCTTAAAGTAGCTGTATGTAACAAATATATTCCAAGTAATCATAAAATGGCCCTAAAATGTCACCAGACATTAAGGAATCATGTTCATTTCAAACCTGATATCACTGACAGTAGTAGTCCAGCCAGAATATTCACATTTGAAAAGCTCAGTTGCCCTCAAGTAATGTTTATGTTGTCATTCTGTGTTTTGGCCTGATGCTCCACCCACCACCTAGCTACCAATCACCAAGTCAGTACTGATGCTCCACCCACCACCTAGCTACCAATCACCAAGTCAGTACTGATGCTCCACCCACCACCTAGCTACCAATCACCAAGTCAGATACTGATGCTCCACCCACCACCTAGCTACCAATCACCAAGTCAGTACTGATGCTCCACCCACCACCACCTAGCTACCAATCACCAAGTCAGTACTGATGCTCCACCCACCACCTAGCTACCAATCACCAAGTCAGTACTGATGCTCCACCCACCACCTAGCTACCAATCACCAAGTCAGTACTGATGCTCCACCCACCATCTAGCTACCAATCACCAAGTCAGTACTGATGCACCACCCACCACCTAGCTACCAATCACTAAGTCAGTACTGATGCACCACCCACCACCTAGCTACCAATCACCAAGTCAGTAGGGTTTCAGCAGCCAGGTTGCCAGGTGCCACTGAGCTGCAGCTAGGAACACTGCAGATAATGTCTGATGTACAAAACCAAAACAGCCTCGTTATGACTCTCAATACGTCGGAAGGAAGGAAGGAAGGAAGGAAGGAAGGAAGGAAGGAAGGAAGGAAGGAAGGAAGGAAAGGAGTAGGGAGTGAAGAAAGAAAGGAAAGGAGGAAGGACAATTTTAGAAACAAAACCAGGATATGAATAGGAGATGCCTTTGCAGGATCATGTCCAACAACTGGCAACCCGCGTGAAGTAGACTCTGGCAGGGAGGGGGCGAGGAGTAACAGCTCTCTCCAGTGTTTTGAACGTGGCCGCAGTACCATTTCTAAACGCTTGGTGTCAGAGTTTACATACTTCAACTTTAATATTAGTTTACATCCAGCGTGCTGCGTAGATTACATCGGCTGCACCGCTGCTACCACAACCATGAAATAGGCTACTAAGTTTATTGTCTGTGACTGTGACCCTCATAAAAGTAATATTTTACAAATCTGCATTATATAAACTAACGTAATTCGTTAAAGTCATTTGGAGACTTCTAAGTCATTAAACTAAGTCTTACTTTTACTGGAGTAATCTACCTCGTTCACACCTGTCATTGTAAGGTAAAACTTACCTACTGAGCGAACTCTCCCGTTCTCTCTTATAAACGAGTCGGACAACAACGTGTATCAAACATGAAGCAAAGTGAAAAAATAATAAAGTACGTAACAGCCGCATCATATGCTTTTCTTCGAGTATTTTCCAGGTTGATGAGAGTCAGTACAAATGACTGATTTACAATAATAAAGTGCGCTTGATTTATCACACAATTTCATTGGACCTCTGTGAACTACTCATCAATTTTATTGGTCTGCTGTTACTAGGCAAAATGTTTTGGGCAGCCACGAAAAAATAAATGAACAACATAAACATAAAAGGCCCAGCCCCCCCTTCTGTGCTTCGACCTCGATCTTTGCACAGCTAGAAGCGTCCTAGCGTGTCCTTGATGGAACATGCTAGTACCAGATCAGAGACTCATGTTGGAGCCCATTAGATGATTAGTAGGCAACGAGTCAAATCAGTATTAACGTCCATATGAACATCAGCTCCTCTACAGACGCTGTTTTTGTGTCATTACCAATAAATAACCTTCCTGTCGTCCTCTGGGGTCAAACTGACCCCGTCTCTTTTGACTGTTCCTTCCTTCCTTCCTTCCTTCCTTCCTCCCTCACTCACTCCTTCATTCCTTCTGTCCTTCCTCCCTCCTTCCTTTTCTCTTTCTTTCCTTCCCACCTTCCTTCTTTTCCTTCCTCCCTCCCTTCCGTCCTTCCTTCCTCCTTTCCTTCCCTCCTTTCCTTCCTTCTTCCTTCTTCTCCTCCCTCCCTCCTTTCCTCCCTTCTTTCCTCCTTTTCTTCAACAACAGGAGGGTTGAATGCTTATAAAGTCATAATTTTGAATAACCTATCTATGATATGTTGAGTATCAGCCAACAGGTGACTGATGAGCTTTATATTCGTGAATAAGGCGCCAAACTGCAGCCACAAACTGAAGGAATGAATGCATTGCAAACTCTGCAGCAACTCTTCCATGAAGTGAAACTAAAACTAGTTTAACTCCGAACATCCCGAGAGCTTTTTGAACGAGGCCTCTGATTTGTGATCCGTCAACTCCGGTAATTAGACGTGGATGAAAATGCTAATTGAGGTTCTTTTGTTGGGTTGTAATTAGAGTCTCGCTAATGTGGCGACGCAACAAGCTACTTGAGCCGTCCATTTGTTTATCTACGCGCTGCTAACTCTCCTGAGGACCTCCGTGATCGGTGAACCGGGACACAACTGTAAACCAACACATGAACTGACTGATTCAACGAGACAGAAGCTGGCAACGTAGAAACAGAGAGAAAAGTTGTGTGGAAAGGGAAGCAAGTAAAAAAAATGAAATAAATGAAACCACAGAAGAAGAAGAAAAGGCAGAGGTTGAAGGAGTGGGAGGATAGAAGGACTAGATGGAAATGTCAGAGAGGACGAAGAAGAAACGAGTGGGAGAAGGTAAAAAGGAGAGAGGAGTGATAAAAATGTGAGGTTAATTAGAGAGACAAATGAAAGGAGAAGGGGTGGGAAGAACATAATGAGCAGGTATAACGAGGGATGAGATACTGAGAGGGAAAGGAATAAGAAACCTGTAGAGAAATATGAGAGAGGGGAGGAAGGAATGAAGAAAAAGATAAACGACGAGTGGATGGGAAGAAAAAGAGAAGAAGGGGGGGAGGAGGATGGTGCAGCTGCTGTCAGTCGTTGCTTTGAACCGTGTCAATGCTGGACCAATTATCCACAGGAGCTTAATCCCATCCTACACTCACAGCAAAGTACCATGACCGCACACACACTTACACAATTACACAATTACACAATTACACACTTACGCAATAAGACTGAAGTGCTGTTAATGTCCAACGGTGTCAAATCTTAATGAGCAACATTTCATTTCCTGTCAAAGTGTTGTTGGTTTTTTTCTTGTTTCAAATATGCAACAATTAATAAGTAAGAAAATAAGCAAGAATAACCAATGAAGTATGTTCTTATGGTCCTATATGTATAAATAATTACCTTAATGTTTATCATTTTTCTTCGTGTTGAACAGGCCTTCACTCCCCCGCGCTGTTTTATGGTGAAACATCGAGATACGCCGCATCGCCACGACCACCAGGTACAAGGTAGGCAAAAGATTTTTATAACATTTCATCTCCAAGGTCTTAAGATGACACTGAGCAAATTTGAAGTTGGTCAGGTTAAATCTCTAGGAGGAGTTCGTTAAAGTACGATGTGTGGAAATGGTGGAAATTGGCGAAAATGGCGCCAAAATCGAAAATTCAAACCCAAATAGCTGACTTCCTGTTAGAGTTAGGTTATGAGTCCAATACACTTTTTTGTGCAGCTTTACATGATACATATGCATACCGAATCTGGAGCAGGTTGGCTCAATTTTCTTAATTTGCCTAGGGGGCGCTGTAGATCCATTCCGTCCATTTCTGTGAACCATAAAACTAGTGTTGTAGTCAAGACTGCACCAACCAAGTACCGAGACAAGACCAATATATAAAACAATTAATAAGTAAGAAAACAAGCAAGAATAACCAATGGAAAACACAAATTACTTGATAAGACTTGGAAGAAGTATGTTGTTATGGTACTATACACATAAATAATTACCTTTTCAAAATAATATCAAATATAACTTATATAATAATTAAAGCTGCAAGAAGGATTGAACGGGCCTTCACTCCCCCACGTTGTTTTATGGTGAAACATCGAGATACGCCGCATCGCCACAACCTCCAGGTATAAGGTAGGCAAAAGATTTTTATAACATTTAATCTCCAAGGTCTTAAGATAACACTGAGCAAATTTGAAGTTGGTCAGGTTAAATCTCTAGGAGGAGTTCGCTAAAGTACGATGTGTGGAAATGGTGGAAATTGGCGAAAATGGCGCCAAAATCGAAAATTCAAACCCAAATGACTGACTTCCTGTTAGAGTTAGGTCATGGGTCCAATACACTTTTATGTGCATCTTTACATGATACATATGCATACCGAATTTTGTTTGTCTACATCAATCTGGAGCAGGTTGGCTCAATTTTCTTAAGTACCATGACCGCACACACTTACACAATTACACACTTACGCAATAAGACTGAAGTGCTGTTAATGTCCAGCGGTGTCAAATCTTAATGAGCAACATTTCATTTTCTGTCAAAGTGTTTGTTTCAAATATGCAATAATTAATAAGTAAGAAAACAAGCAAGAATAACCAATGAAGTATGTTCTTATGGTCCTATATGTATAAATAATTACCTTAATGTTTATCATTTGTCTTCGTGTCTTCATGTTGAACAGGTCTTCACTCCCCCGCGCTGTGTTATGGTGAAACATCAGACTACGCCGCATCGCCACAACCACCAGGTATAAGGTAGGCAAAAGATTTTTATAACTTTTCATCTCCAAGGTCTTAAGATGACACTGAGCAAATTTGAAGTTGGTCAGGTTAAATCTCTAGGAGGAGTTCGCTAAAGTACGATGTGTGGAAATGGTGGAAATTGGCAAAAATGGCGCCAAAATAAAAAATTCAAACCCAAATGGCTGACTTCCTGTTAGAGTTAGGTTATGGGTCCAATACACTTTTATGTGCATCTTTACATGATACATATGCATACCGAATTTTGTTTGTCTACGTCACTCTGCAGCATATGACTTGTGCATAAAGACGTAGGAAGAAGTTTGTTCTCATGGTCCTAAACAGCAACGTCCGTCACAGTCCTGAGAGAAACCAGCCCTCTGTCATTCATATTTGTACTTCAGTGCTTTGGTTCAACATCTTAAACCATTCATCCCACAAACTGAGATACACAGACTCTTCAGGGTGCTGTGAACACAACAGGGTTTTCTTTCCTCTGAAGTTACACCCCTTCCCCCCCTGCCCCCCACCCTCCCACCACCACCACCACCACCTCTTTTCTTTTTTTTTGTATGTTGCCAGTAAAGTAATTATTTCATGCTTTGTACATTGTTTGTGCAGTCTTCATTTCTACCATTTCTACCATGAACTTCAAAGACAGTGCAAGCATGTTAGCGTGTTCATGAAGTCCTACATTATTGACTCTTTGGTGCGTTTGTACTCGTGTGCAGTTCAGAGTGTTTTATGATCCGTTATGTGTCAGTTATGTTTTTCCCCCACAACTGCAACGCTCCTGGCCAATACTCGCTCTTGCATTTCTTTTCTACGAGTGAAGCGCCAGTTGAATCAAAGGATGGTTTTACTGCTGGTGATAGTGGTTTGAATTATTTTATTGGTTGCAGGAGTTCCTTTGTTAATCAAATTCTTTGTGTAAAATCAAATTAACCAATGAAAGAGCTAAAAAATTGAAAAAACAGAAGGCTATCCATCATTTTCTATTAGCTTATAGCATTTAGCTTCATTTAACATAAAAATGAACTTAACCCTGGTGTTGTCCTCGAGTCAAAGAAGGAAGGAAGGGAGAGAGGAAGGAAGGAAGAAGGAAGGAAAGGCGGGAGGAAAGGAAATAAGGAAGGAAAAGAGGGAGGAATGGAAAGAAGGAAGGAAGGAAGGTAGGAAAGAAGGACATAGGACAGAAAGAGAGAAGGAGGGAGAGAGGAAAGAAGGAAAGAAGGGAATGGAGGGAGGAAAGGAAAGAAGGAAGGAAAGGAGGGAGGAAGTAAGGAAGAAGGAACATGGTCAGGAAGGACATTGGTCAATCAACCTGTCAATCAGGACATAGCCACGCCCCCTAATGCATACCCTGCTTTATCGTCACATATAAAATCAGGGAGGCCAAAATGTCCCAAATGAACATCATACTGCATTGAAGAAGGCTTTAAACTAGCGATTGAGACCATAAACACATTTTGAAAACGTTTACTGAGGTTAGAAATCAAGTGAGAAGTTGGTGAATTCTCCATTGACTTGTATAGAGACGGTCGCCCCCTGGTGGCCTTTTGATAGAATGCAGCTCTAAGTTACTTCCTGGTTGGCCTCATTTCAGAGGACCAGAACTCCCCACCTGGTGTGTGTGTGTGTGTGTGTGTGTATTTTCCCTATATTGGATTCTGGAATGTTGCTATGATGTCATATAGAATGTAGAATGTGACGGAGACGGAACTCCCCGCCTGGTGTGTGTGTGTGTGTATTTTCCCTATATTGGATTCCGGAATGTTGCTATGATGTCATATAGAATGTAGAATGTGACGGAGGCGGAACTCCCCGCCTGGTGTGTGTGTGTGTGTGTGTGTGTGTATTTTCCCTGTATTGGATTCCGGAATGTTGCTATGATGTCATATAGAATGTAGAATGTGACGGAGACGGAACTCCCCGCCTGGTTTTTTGTAATGACATTTGCATAATTTTTTAACCAAAAGTAAGACTGAATGCTCCTGAAAATGTCAAATGGCGTAACCACAAAAGAATGATAAATATTAAATATCTTGTCCACCTACAGTGTATTTAAATCTACTTATATAATTGTATTCCATTAGCTTTATTTAATATAAAAAGTTATAATGTAAGATCATGCCAAACTAGTTGATAAGGTGTTTTAATGAGAATTTACTGTTTTTAAGCAAGTTGAATTATTTAGTATAAAGTTTTTATGGTTACACCACTTAGACATTTTTACCATAATCCTCTAATATATTCTCTCTAAATGGATTAAAAGCAGAAATTTGATGCTGAGTCCACAAAAAAAGAATGTGTGCAAATTATTCATAGGTTTATTTTCACATTTTAACCCCATTTGACTAAACTCCATGGGCAATGTCTTAAAGTGAGTGCCAGCTTTTGCTAAATTTCGCACCATCACTAAAAATACAGTGATTTTTCACCCAACAGAGCTCCCCGCCTGGTCATTACTCATTTCAGTCCGAGCCATCTTAATATCATCTGCAAATAAAACTAATTCAGAGTCGCCTATTTTCCATCCTATTCCATTTTAATGAGTATTATATCACGATCAATGGTATCAAATGCTATAAATACTCCCTCTGCATCCTTCTCATTGATGTGGATCTGTTTTATTCTGAATCCAAACTGACTGTCGGCCAATAATTGATGCTTCTCAAGGGGAAACTATCCTACCTTTCCAAGCCTGTTATTATAAAGTGGTGTGGTATTCTCAGCTTTATATAATAACTTACTAAAATAAGCAGTTTTCATTTTAATTGGAAATGTAAATCACACATGTGAGTCAGTGGTTTTATAAACGTATCAGCAACTTTCTTGACTGTCTGTTATCTTACACTCCATACCAATACTGATAAAACCCTATTCTTCTATTGCTCTGTCTATCTCCATAATGCTCAAATAGCCCCTACCTCCACCTAACCTCCAATCAATGCTGTTCTTCTTAACCTCTAATCTTGTATCTTCTGTATTCATAGGTCTGTACCTGGTGTGAGGTTATCTTACTTAGCCTAGTCATCATCATGGTGTCGATAAACCCATTAGTTCCTGTGTGCTTACTGGGATTTAACAAATCCATATATTCAAATCCCTCCAAATGAACCACTTTCTGATTTCTCTCGGCAAGCATTCTCTCCATATTATCCTTTTAACCCTCCTGTCGTCCTTGAGTCAAGGAAGGAAGTTAGGGAGAAGAAGAAGGAAGGAAAGGAGGGAGGAAGGGAGGGAGGAAGAAGGAATGAAAGGAGGGAGGAGGAAGGAAGGGAGAAAGAAGGAAGGAAGGAAGGAAGGGAAGGAAGGAAAGGAAGGAGGGAGGGTGGGAAGGAAGGAAGGTAGGTGGGAGGGAGGAAAGAAGGAAGGAAAGGAGGGAGGAAGGGAGGGAGGGAGGAAGAAGGAATGAAAGGAGGGAGGAGGAAGGAAGGGAGAAAGAAGGAAAGGAAGGAGGGAGGGTGGGAAGGAAAGAAGGAAGGTAGGTGGGAGGGAGGAAAGAAGGAGGGAAGGAAGGAAGGAAGGTAGGTGGGAGGGAGGAAGGAAGGAAGGAAGGAAAGGAAGGAGGGAGGGTGGGAAGGAAAGAAGGAAGGTAGGTGGGAGGGAGGGAGGAAAGAAGGAGGGAAGGAAGGAAGGAAGGTAGGTGGGAGGGAGGAAAGAAGGAAGAAGGGAAGGAAGGAAGGAAGGTGGGATGGAGGAATGAAGGAAAGGAAAGAAGGACAGAAGAAAGGAAGGAAGGAGGGAAGGAAAGAAGAACAGAAGGAAGGGAGGGAGGGAGGGAGGAAGGAAGGAAGGTAGGTGGGAGGGAGGAAGGAAAGAAGGAAGGAGAGAAGGAAGGAGGGAAGGAAAGAAGAACAGAAGAAAGGAAGGAAGGAAGGGAAGAAAGAAGGAACAGTCAAAACAGATGGGTCTATTTGACCCGGGAGGGAAGGAAGGAAAAGGGGAGGGAGGGAGGGAGGGAGGGAGGAAGGAAAGAAAGAAGGATGATAATGGGGAGGAAAGAAGGAAGGGGGAGGGAAGGAAGGAAAGGAGGGAGGTGGGGAGGGAGGGAGGAAGAAGGGAGAGAGGGAGGAAGGAAGAATGAAGGAAGGAGGAAGGGAGGGAGGAAGGAAAGGAGGGACGGAGGAAGGACAGGAGGAAAGGGGGAAGGAAGGAAAGAAGGACGGTAATGGGGAGGAAAGAATGAAGGAAGGAAAGGAGGGAGGGAGGAAAGAAGAAAGAAGGAAGGAAGGAAAGGAGGGAGGGAGGGAGGCGAGTCTCAGTGGACGTGTCTGACAGCTCCGGTTCATGGCAGGACAGCAGGAAGAGGAAGGAAGGAAGGAAAGGAGGAAGGGTTCAGTGAAAACACAATGTTGAATCCAGGTGCTTTACACACACAGCTAACAATAACTTTTTTTTCTTTTTCTTTTTTTTTCTCCTCCATACAGGTTTCTATGGTAACACATTCAAGCACACTTCAACACATCAGTAGTAGTAGTAGTTGTCATGCTTTCCCACCTATAGCTTTTATCCACTTATAGAGCCACACACGCACCGCTCCCTCTTCTTTTTATTCATAGAAGTCAATTTAAACACTCAACATAAACCCAGCAGCCTTCACAGATTTGAGTCTCGAATACAGGCATGGTTTCTTAAATTCACTGTTTGATGTTTTTGAAAAGTTTGCATTCAGACTTCTGCTGTTTAAAAAAAGGGAATAATTGACACACTTTCTGATTAAGCTTTGTGTAAATCTGTATTTGTTGTTTAGACTGTTGAAGGAATTATTCAATATTTGGTTCAAATTCATACTTACATGCATTTTAGGAAAGAAAGAGAGCAAGGAAGGATGGAAGGAAAGGAGAAAGGAGAAAGGAAGGATGGTAGAAAGGAAGGAAAGAAAGAGAGCAAGGAAGGAAAGATGGAAGGAAGGAGGAAAGAAAAAAAGGACACAAGGAAAGAGAGGAAGGAAAGATGGAAGGAAGGAGGAAAGAAAAGAAGGACACAAGGAAAGAGAGGAAGGAAGAAAGGAAGGAATGAAGGAAAGTGGACCACATTGGGGCCTTTGGTGTTCAATCTGGAGCCCACGGGCCACATGTTTGACCCCCCTGCTGTAAAGATGGGGGCGGGGGGTGTCACTCCAGCCCCCCCCCCATCTTTATTGTAACTGCTGTAATTGTTGTTTAGATTGTTGTATTTAGCTCCTGAAACCTGACGCTGTTCTTTGTTATCCAGTGGACCGGGTTAGATCTCCTTGGCGGGCCGGTTCTGGCCCACAGGCCTTATGTTTGACACCCTTGATCTAAAGAGTTACCTTGATGCTTGTTTAACCCATTTAGGCCTAAAGGAGTCAAACTCATTTTCATTCAAGGGCCACAAACAGCCCAATTT
The DNA here is from genome assembly GCF_027409825.1 of Scomber japonicus. Lineage (NCBI taxonomy): Eukaryota > Metazoa > Chordata > Actinopteri > Scombriformes > Scombridae > Scomber > Scomber japonicus. Next base: position 26,433,230 of record NC_070599.1, on the reverse strand, counting down.
GATCTCATGTGGGCCAGACCATTAAAAAGAAGGAAGGACGGAAGGAAGGAAGGAAGGAAGGAAGGGAGGAAGGACAAATGGAAGGAAGGTGGGAAAGAAAGAGAAGGAGAAGAAAGGAAAGACATGTGGAAGGAAGGAAGGAAAAAAAGACAGGAAGGAAAGTGGGCCGAATTGGAAACAACCAATTTCAAATGAGTAAAGTTCGTTATCTCGGTGTGCTGCTTCTCTCCCTGGTGACCAGCACTTTCTCCTCCTCTGGTGACTCGTTGGAGTTTTATGAACACCTTGCAGTTTGTTGTTCACATCGATCGGATCTCGCTCTGTTGTCTCGGGAACCGTGCCCATCTGGTACCATCAGCGTTCCTCCTCTTCGCCAGGTGTTTGTTCACGTAAACATCGGATCCTCTTGAGCTTTCTCTCTCCACACACAGCCGTTCCTTTTGTTTTCTCTCTCTCCACAAAGCAAACTATTATAAGCTACTCTCTTTTTTTTTTTTTTTGTGAGGAGAGGATAACTCCACCACCGCTCGGTCCATTGAGACGGCCTTCCTATCAAAGACAACAATCACCTATAACTCAAGGGAGTGTAGTTCAGATCTCTCCCTTCAAATCCATTATCATTTTCTCTTGTTGTTTAGAGATAGATGCAATCTTTTCTGAAATGAAGTTGAGTGATTTCTTTGTCCATAGAAGCAACGATTTTCTTTGGTGGCATTTTGTTTTTTTAGTGCAATTTATTCAAGAACTAAACAAACGATGCACAACAAAAAAAAAAAAGACCAAACTAAGCTCACAAAGTTTCACATAACCGCTGCATATCAAGGCAAGGCAAGGCAGTTTTATTTATATAGCACATCTCATACACAATGGCAACTCAATGTGCTTTACATAAAACAGAAAAACATGTAATTTGAGAAACTTAAAACATACAATTAACCCCCCCCCCCCATAATAAAAACAAAGTACAGAAAAATAGAAAGACATAAATAAAATGATTGCAGCATAAAATAATAAATTAGCTTTAAAATCATTAAAAGGACATAGAGTGCAAATGAAAGATTAAAATGTAAAGAGCTTTAAAAGAGCTCAATCATAAGCTCAGGAGAAGAGAAATGTTTCTAACCTGGATTTAAAAATGTTCACAGTTCTGCTGGTAGTTTGTTCCAGTTGTGTAAAAGCTGCTTCATCATGTTTAGTTTGAACTCTGGGCTCAACTATCTGACTTGAGTCAGTAGATCTCAGATCTCTGGGCTCAACTATCTGACCTGAGTCAGTAGATCTCAGAGCTCTGGGCTCAACTATCTGACCTGAGTCAGTAGATCTCAGAGCTCTGGGCTCGACTATCTGACCTGAGTCAGTAGATCTCAGAACTCTGGGCTCAACTATCTGACCTCAGTCAGTAGATCTCAGAGCTCTGGGCTCAACTATCTGACCTGAGTCAGTAGATCTCAGAGCTCTACTGGGTTTATATTCTACTAACATGTCATTCATGTATTCTGGACCTAAACCATTCAGTGATTTGTAGACCAGTACAGGCTTTGGTAGCATGTATTGTGTTGCCAATGTGTATGGGTTTCACAAAGTCTCACAGAACAGAGTCTAATTATTATTTAAAGATAACTTACTTTCCTCCCTCCTTTCCTTCCTTCCTTTCTTCCTCCCTCCCTCCTTCTCTCTCTTTCCTCCCCTCCTTCCTTTTTCCTCCCTCCTTTCCTTCCTCTGTCCCTCCCTCCCTCCCTCCTTCCCTCCCTCCTTCCTTCCTTCTCCCTCCTTCTTTCTTCTTCCCTTCCTTCGTCCCTTCTTCTTTCCTTCCCTTCCTCCCTCCTTCTCTCTTTCCTCCCCTCCCTCCTTCCTTCTCCCTCCCCTCCTTTCCTTCCTTTTTCCTCCCTCCTTTCCTTCCTCCCTCCTTCTCTCTTTCCCCCCTCCCTCCTACCTTCTTCCCTCCTTTCCTTCCTTTTTCCTTCCTCCTCCTTCCCTCCTTCTCTCTTTCCTCCCCTCCCTCCTACCTACCTTCTTCCCTCCTTTCCTTCCTTTTTCCTCCCTCCTTTCCTTCCTGCTTCACATTCTGACAAAGATGGACACAATTCAGCTTTAGTTCAGAAACACTGCGGAGAAAGTTATGTGTATGGGTTTCACAAAGTCTCACATAACCACTGCATGTCAAACTACAGTCATAATATTTATAACTCGGAATGTACATGACGACACAACAGATATATATAGACTGAACAATCCACTTTTCCACATCCGGAAGCCTATTGTTACAGTCCTTCACCCTGAGAGCCATTAACACAGTAGTGAAGCCACTGGAGGTCATTGACGGCAGCAATAATATAACACAGCTACATGCTAATGCAGGCTTTTTATATAAATGATATCCTCCCAGTAACGCAGTTTGTCTATTATGACTAAAGACCACAGCCTGCTATATACATTAGGTGCAGATTAATATAGAAAGGGTTGTATCTGAAAATGGGCTTTATGGTTTTATGAGGTAATTTTAATGGGCTCTATGTGGATTGAATAGGGGGAAAAAATACAAATGATGTCTGCTGTATTAAGTTAATGAACTGTTTCAGTGCTCCGGTGGGATAAAAGCTCCTGCATTCATAGAAAAAGATATTCCCTTGACTTTGTCCTTGATGATGATAGAGGAAAATGGTTTCTAACATGTTGCTGCATTCCTCCCAAGATCGACCATCGCTGTTCAGCTTAGTTGAGATTGAAGAGGTTTTGAAGGAAGGCAATAACGGTAGCAAACAGGATGACGAGTGTCTTCAAGTTTGGGAGCCTTAGTTTAGCTGTTTTTTCTCTAGTATGAGTCTCCAAACCAAAAGATGTAACTGCAAGACTAGATGAATTCCTTTACCAGCATCTCTATTAAGATTCAGTTGAGTTCCACATAAGACTAATGTCCATCGATATGCAGATGAGCTCCAGAGGATGGGACTAGTTCAAATAAGGATTCAGATTAGGCCTAGACGACAAAGCCATCAAAATACAGATAGCCACAAAACCAGTTTCCATTATGTTCCAGAGGACTGTATTACTTTCGATTGAGATACAAATGATGTCTGCTGTATTAAGTTAATGAACTGTTTCAGTGCTCCGGTGGGATAAAAGCTCAAGCATTCATAGAAAAAGATATTCCCTTGACTTTGTCCTTGATGATGATGATAGAGGAAAATGGTTTCTAACATGTTGCTCCATTCCTCCCAAGATCGACCATCGCTGCTCAGCTTAGTTGAGATTGAAGAGGTTTTGAAGGAAGGTAATAACGGTAGCAAACAGGATTTTAACAGGAGTGTCTTCAAGTTTGGGAGCCCTGAAGTTACTGCAACAAGTTTAGCTCCAAACCAAAAGAGATAACTGCAAGACTAGATGAAATCCTTTACTAGCATCTCTATTAAGATTCAGTTGAGTTCCACACAAGACTAATGTCCATCAAGATGCAGATGAGCTCCAGAGGATGGGACTAGTTCAAATAAGGATTCAGATTAGGCCTAGAAGACAAAGCCATCAAAATACAGATAGCCACAAAACCAGTTTCCATCATGTTCCAGAGGACTGTATTACTTTCGATTGAGATACAAATGATGTCTGCTGTATTAAGTTAATGAACTGTTTCAGTGCTCCGGTGGGATTAAAAGCTCCTGCATTCATAGAAAAAGATATTCCCTTGACTTTGTACTTGATGATGATAGAGGAAAAAGGTTTCTAACATGTTGGTCCATTCCTCCCAAGATCGACCATCGCTGTTCAGCTTAGTTGAGATTGAAGAGGTTTTGAAGGAAGGCAATAACGGTAGCAAACAGGATGACGAGTGTCTTCAAGTTTGGGAGCCCTAGTTTAGCTGTTTTTTCTCTAGTATGAGTCTCCAAACCAAAAGAGATAACTGGAAGACTAGATAACTTCTTTTACCAGCATCTCTATTAAGATTCAGTTGAGTTCCACACAATACTAATGTCCATCGAGATGCAGATGAGCTCCAGAGGATGGGACTTGTTCAAATAAGGATTCAGATTAGGCCGAGAAGACAAAGCTACTTACCGTCAAGATACAGATAGCCACAAAACCAGTTTCCATCATGTTCCAGAGGACTGTATTAGTTTCGATTGAGATCCAGTTTGGTTCAAGAAGTTCCTGTCCAGATCTAGATGAGATCCATATGGCAGGACTAGTTTCCATTGAGACAGGAGAGGACTTTGTTGTAGTATATTACTTTGCATGGAGATCAAGATCAGTTCCAGAAAACAGAACAGGTTTCTTTTTTAGAAGTGAGTTAAGAGGACAAGGCCAGATTCCATTAAGGCCCAGATGAGGCTCAGTGAAAAGGTCTCATTTCTGCTGATTTCCAGAAGACCTAGAAGACTAGTTCTCATCAAGATCTAGAAAACAGGACTAGTTCCAGTCAAGGTGTGGAAGGTTCTGCAGTTTCTATTTAGATTCAGACCCTAACTCTAACCCTGAGGATGGGACCTGTTCCTGTTGAGATTCATTGTCACGACCATGTTGAGTAGGTACTATGAAGTAATGGAAAGGTGTCGAGTAGTGCTAGAACTGTATAGTGGAAAAGCGCCACTAGATTCCAACGAGATCTAGATTGGTTAAAGAAAATAAGACGAGTTTTCTTGGAAATCCAGAAGAGTTCAATGAATCGGTGACCATGAGTGTGTTTATTGTTGCTAGTATAATACAGGCATGCTGTTTTTCTCAGACTGTCATTCATGTGGTTTCCCTGCTTTCCTGGTATTCATCATGCTTTATGCAACATCTAGAAATAAAGGAGCCACAGAGAATGGTAAATTGAATGAGACATTACATCTGTATAGATAGAGATTGTTTCTTTTATTCCCATAACAAACACAGTTAGCCTTTATCTAGAGATGTATCCATGATAGAAAGTTGACAGGACAAGGAAAGATTTTAATGAGACTGTCTTTCTCTCCCTGACAAAGGCCTCATACGGCAAACAAATTAAAAAGGCCATGCTTTATGTATTGAGGGGAAATATTGTTATGCTGTGGTCAGTAGACATTTCAGCTGATTAACCAAGACCTTGAAAGTTTTCTGACTTTTAACATTTTAATTTGGAAGCTGACTGGCAAAGGGCAGTGAAATGCGGACATGACTGAAATGTGGCTCACAGTAAATTTAGGGAAATTGTCCATTTTCTGCTTTTTAATGAATTTGATAAACTGCTCTTTGATAGCAAATACAGAGAGCCCCAAAATAAGAATGCATATCTGAAATGATATTTTCAATATGGCATTTCATTTCTCGCCTGAACTGAATTTCTACGTTCTCCATAGGAACCTGGATTGAACATAAATGCGCACACGAATGTAAATTAAGTGGGAAAACACATTCAGCCAGCACAAACCATGTTTACTTATGGTTTATGCTTGTTTATTTTGAGCGCCACTACAGGCAATTTACAAGATTGGGGAGACAGTGTTTCTCTGTTTTGCCTCTTTTCAGTGGAGATGAAATCACTGCACACATTAGCCGACAATTTCCACAAATGTGCATGTTGGTAAGCGATGCAGGAAATGGAATAAGCTTTGAAATAGAAATGATTGAATAGAGAGACAAAGACAGGGGGAAAAAAAGGAATGGGTGGAAGGTGATGAAGTTGGATGCAGAGGAAAAGGAAGGAGGATAACACTTTAGATTAGAAATAAAGCAGAGGAAAAAGCAGGGAGATCACTATGGAGAAGGAAAAAGGGAGTGAAGGGAGTGATGAAGTGAATTCAAATGAGTGAAAAGATCATTAGGAATAGAGTGCAGTGAGAGGTGGGGATGGCCAGAAGGTGAGAGGGATTGACAAGAGTTTAAATGATGAGGTAAAGATGCACAGACATGATTATCAAGTAGGACAGCTGAAGAGGAGCAGAGGACAGAGTGTGGAAAGGCAGCAGAGTGGAAAGGGAAAGAACGTAGATTTCAATTATTGAGAGAAAATTGGTTTTATTACGCTATTTTAAAAAAATGACATTTGCTAGAGAGACAATTGCTGTGTGGGCAGAGAGGATAGACAGGAAGATGGATGGATCCATACATATATTAGTCATCCATCTGCCTAATTTGCCCCTCTATACATTTCCATGCTCATACTGATCAGAGTGTCACACAGTACACATCAAGAGAGCAGCGAGATGTAAAAACTTCATGAATACAGATGGCACTTCCCATTTGCTGCATGCAATAATAAATCCATTTCCACATTTGCTTTTGGGTGTGAACTAATGACTGAGAATGCACTTCAAGTAAATGTGTGATCTGCAACATCATTAAAAAACAGTCTCAAAATGGACATTTGATCGACCACCATACAAAACTTGAGTTTGTGGGACATACTCACCTTTAAAGTCTGTGTAAAGTAAGAATAAATATGTGTTCTGAGTTTGACATATCACAGAAAAGTGTGTTGTTAACCACCCTGCTAAATTTGAATGATTAAAAAAGTCGCCAAATATATAAAATTAGGCTTCAAAGTTGTGTAAAAATCAGCCTCTTTCTCTGCTCCCAAACGCTGTGGGCGTGGCCGCTGAGTCCGCTGAAGCCCCGCCCCCTACCAAGTGTCACCTGTCAATCAAAGTCACCACCTCTACCTGAAACATGGACACTTCGTCTGAGAGCTTTCTGCTGCTAGCTCAGCTCCTAGCTTGGTGGCTAACTTAGCGGCTAGCTCGGTGGCTAACTCGGCGGCTAACTGGCTAACTGTGTAGAAGACTGCAGTAGTAGTAGTGTTAGATGTAGTAACAATAACTGGCCACTAGGCGGGTTAACCACTGAGGGCTCAGAAAATAAGGAAAAATGAGAGGCTGAGAAACAGTTTAAGGCTCTATCTTCAAATAAATGCTCCTTGGAAGTAAAGTAGGTGAAGTTGAACCACAAAGATCTACAACCTCAACCAACTGATTTCTGCCACATTGTCTAATACCAACCTCTCTTGGGGTTGAAATAAGCACATTCTGGCTCATCCCAGTCAGGCCTTTTTAGGACAGCTATAAATTGGCCCTAACCCTCGTTGCATCTTAAGAACAGGATGATTTGTACTCATTATAACGGATTATACACGGTGCAATTTTTGGTTTTTGTACTGCACTGATTGCACTGTGAGTCATATCCACAAATAGCCAATATAGATATTTAGAGACTGAGCTCTGTCCCTTCTCTTGTCTCATGCGTCGTCAGGTCTGAGGCATTTTCAAACCTTCAGGTCATTTGTTCGTGTCTGAATCAGTGGATGAGTTGGTGAACTTGAGAATTAAAGATTTAAAGCAGAGGTGTCAAACATACAGACCTATTTTATATGATTAGATTAATGCAATCCATAACACGTTCATTTTTTTAAATCTCATTTTAATGTGTTAAGCCTTTTTGTCCCTTCTACTCCCCCGTAGACGGCTCCTCTAGCTGTAGCGCTATGCTTTGAAGTGGCCTCCTGCAGTAAACCTACCGCGGCCCAGTTTCCTTCTTCCTCTTTTCCTTCCTTCCGTCTGTCCTTCCTACCTTCCTTTCTCCCTTCCTCCTTGTCTTCTTTTCCTTCCTTCCTTCCTTCCTTCCTTCCGGTCTTCTCTTCTTTCCAACTGTCTTCTCTTCCCTTCCTTCCTTCCTTCCTTGCTTCCTTCCTTCCTTCCTTCCTCCTTTCCTTCCCTCCCGTAGACGGCTCCTCTAGCTGTAGCGCTATGCTTTGAAGTGGCCTCCTGCAGTAAACCTACCGCGCTGATGGAAAGTAAGAGAGCTACTGGACTTTTGAACGGCTTGTTTAACTTTAAAACACTTCCAGACGCTTCAGTTGACAAGTCAAAAGTAAAATGCAACCTGTGTCAAACGGAGTTTAACTACCACCGGAGTACGTGGAGTTTGAGTTAGCACCTCCACGCTAAACACCCAGGTGCAGCCAAGCCAGCCTCAGCTCCACCAAAGGACCATTTTGGAGTGTGTGAGTCGCAGCAGAGCCGTGATTGATTCCCAGTTAAGACACTCTGGTAAGAAATGCTTTACATTATGGGCTTAAAACTGCCTTCAAATGGAAAATAACAGGATTTTAAACATGCAATTCAAAACGCCATTAATCTCGATTAACTATGGAAACTCTGAGATTAATCTCGATTAAAAAAATGAATCGTTTGACAGCCCTACATTTTCTAAATATACAACCATAGAAGTTGTAGAATACTGAAATATGATTTGATTGAAGTTGCAAAATTGAAAGTGATAAGAAAGAACTGGAGCACAAGAGTGACCATGACTGAGAAATGCACAACAAGAAAGTATTATAAATACATCATGGATTACATAATATCAGGCGGGGAGTTCTGGTCCTCTGAAAAGGAGCCAACATGGAAGTAACTTAGAGCTGCATTCTATCAAAAGGCCACCAGGGGGCGACCGTCTCTATACAAGTCAATGGAGAATTCACCAACTTCTCACTTGATTTCTAACCTCAGTAAACGTTTTCAAAATGTGTTTATGGTCTCAATCGCTAGTTTAAAGCCTTCTTCAATGCAGTATGATGTTCATTTGGGACATTTTGGCCTCCCTGATTTTATATGTGACGATAAAGCAGGGTATGCATTAGGGCGTGGCTACGTCCTGATTGACAGGTTGATTGACCAATGTCCTCGAGATCCAGCCCTCGCAACCATAGCAACCTCCCCGCTCCACCGTTGGTCCCGCCCATACGTCCGTCCATGACTCCACCTCATGCCCATATAAGTAGAATCCGTGTATTTATTTTTCCCAGCATGCACCTGAAATTTTCAAGATGGCGCTGCCTAGATTAGAAACTATTGGCTTCCGAGCAGCAGTCCACAAACCAATGGGTGACGTCACGGATGTTGCGTCCATTTCTTATACACAGTCTGTGCATAATATTCATATATAAAGTGAGGCTTTCTTTTTACAGCCTTGTATAGAAACAACCTCCACTTGACTCCATCTGGGAGGCATTTTGGGAAAAACCAATAATCCTCCGAGGCAGTAACGTCTCCTCCTGACAACATCATCCTCGATGTGGGAGAAGAAGAAGAAGAAGAAGAATCCTCCGAGACTGTTCCTGCCGTGCTGATGAGCGTGACGGCAGTAACCTTTGTGAGTTCAACGCTTTAAAGAAGAGAATCCCAACATGGCCAGGGGAAATCTCCGAGGGTATGATGGGTAGATTTGACGAGACTCTCTCGTAGGAAGCAGGAATCATCTAGGAGCGGTTGTTACGAAGGCCGGGATGGAAATGTCAAGAATAACCTTTCGGATTAACGGAGCTCAGCGTCGTCGATAGGTCAACTAGCTCAGTGTGGCAGGTGGTACTGAGTCCCTTCTTCCTTCCTTCCTTCCTTCCTTCCTTGGGTGGAAGGGAGGGAGGGAGGAAGGAAGGGGAGGAGGGAGGAAAGGAAAGAAGGAAGGAAAGGAAGGAGGGAAGCTTCTCTAAAGGGCATTCTTTGTGTTTGTCCTGGTTAGACTGATGGAGCTTATTCTCAAAGAAAAAGAAAGAAAGAAAGAAGGAAGGGAGGAAGAAGATGGAGTTTATTCTCAAAGGTGAATATTTAAAAGCATAAAAACTCAATTTAGTGAAAACTGAAGGGACTCATGCCTGTTTGTGTCTGGCACTACAGGTGTCTGCTTCCCTTGTGGTGAACAACCAGCAACATTTCCTTAATTACTGCATTAAAAACTGCCATGAAAAAAAAAGAAAAGCTCAAAGCCATTAAAAAGTCTAAATAATAAGTTTCAGTAATAGTTTTTAATCACAGCTCCGCTCTGCAGATGCTATTTCAACGTCTTCATTGTTGAAACACGATCACAGTCATTAGTCTCCATTCAACTTATAATTACTTAGTAAAAGAAACTGCTTTAATTTCCATCCACTTTAATTTAAATGGTAACACAGATCCTTCACAGCGGGGCCGTGGAAGCGCTGAATGTAATCTTTTATATGCTTGTGGAAGGAAGCTGGAAGGAGGGAAGGAAAAATGAAGGAAAGAAGGAAGCAAAGGAGGGAAGAAGGAAGGAAGAAGGAAGGAAAGGAGGAAGCAAAGGAGGGAAGGAAGGAAGGAAGGAAGAATGAAGGGAAGGAGTGAGGGGGAAAGAATGAAGGAAAGGAGGAAGCAAAGGAGGAAGAAGGAAGGAGTGAGGGGGAAGAAGGAATGAAGGAAGGAAAGGAGGAAGAAAGAATGAAGGAAAGGAGGAAGGAGAAAGAATGAAGGAAAGGAGGAAGAAGGAAGGAAGAGGGAAGGAAGGAAGGAAGGAAAGGAGTCATTAGTCTCCATTCAACTTAATTTAAATGGTAACACAGATCCTTCACAGCGGGGCCGTGGAAGCGCTGAATGTAATCTTTTATATGCTCGTGGAAGGAAGCTGCTGTCTTTTTAGTCTTTCTGTCTTTTAAAGAATAAAATCAGCTTAGGTAAAAAAGCAGCCGCGGCTAATTGAGACTGACACTTCTCATTCATGTACCGAGGGGTATTTTTAAAATGTAAAGGAAAGGAGAGGCATGAAGGATTAAATAAGAGAACAGAGAATGATTATCTTTGGGCTCGAGGGGGGAGAAGGAAGGAAGGAGGAAGAAAGAATGAAGGAAAGGAGGAAGCAAAGAAGGACATGAGGAGGGAAAGGAGGAAGGAAGAATGAAGAATGAATGAATGAAGGAAGGAAGGAAGGAAGGAAGAATGAAGGGAAGGAAGAAGGAAGGAAGGAGGGAATGAAGGAAGGATCCTTCCTTCCTTCATTCCCTACTTCCTGAAGGGGCTCAGTACCACCTGCCACACTGAGCTAGTTGACCTATCGACGACGCTGAGCTCAGTTAATCCGAAAGGTTATTCTTGACATTTTCATCCCGGCGTTCGTAACAACCGCTCCTAGATGATTCCTACTTCCTACAAGAGAGTCTCGTCAAAACTACCCATCATACCCTCGGAGGTTCACCACGTTGGGATTCTCTTCTTTATAGCGTCGAACTCACAAAGGTTACTGCCGTCACGCTCGTCAGCACGGCAGGAACAGTCTCGGAGGATGGAGGGGAAAGAAGACAGGAAGGAAAGAGGGAAGGAAGGGAGGAAAATAAGACAGGAAGGAAGGAAAGATCAAATAAAAGGGAGGAAAGATGGAAGGAAGGGAGGAAGGCATGAAGGAAAGATGGAAGGAAGGGAGGAATGAAGGAAGGAAGGAAGGGAGGAAGGGAGGGAGGAAGGAAGGAAGGGAAGAAAATAAGACAGGAAGGAAGGAAAGATGGAAGGAAGGGAAGAAAATAAGACAGGAAGGAAGGAAGGAATGAAGGAAAGATGGAAGGAAGGGAGGAAAATAAGACAGGAAGGAAGGAAAGATCGAAGGAAGGAAGGAATGAAGGAAAGATGGAAGGAAGGGAGGAAAGAAAATAAGACAGGAAGGAAGGAATGAAGGAAAGATGGAAGGAATGAAAGAAAGATGGAAGGAAGGGAGGAAAGATGGAAGGAAGGGAGGAAAGATGGAAGGAAGGGAGGAAAGAAAATAAGACAGGAAGGAAGGAATGAAGGAAAGATGGAAGGAAGGGAGGAAAGAAAATAAGACAGGAAGGAAGGAATGAAGGAAAGATGGAAGGAATGAAGGAAAGATGGAAGGAATGAAGGAAAGATTGGAAGGAAGGTTGACCATGTTGGGATTCTCTTCTTTATAGCGTTGAACTCACAAAGGTTACTGCCGTCATGCTCGTCAGCACGGCAGGAACAGCCTCGGAGGATGGAGGGGAAAGAAGGGAGGAAGGAAAGATGGAAAGAAGGAAGGAAAAGAAGACAGGAAGGAAGGAAGGCAGGAACAGTCTCGGAGGATTCTTCTTCTTCTTCTTCTTCTTCTCCCACAGTGAGGATGATGTTGTCAGGAGGAGACGTTACTGCCTCGGAGGATTATTGGTTTTTCCCAAAATGCCTCCCAGATGGAGTCAAGTGGAGGTTGTTTCTATAGCATCTTCATTCAAGGGCCACATACAGCCCGATATGATCTCATGTAGGCCGGATCATTAAAAAGATGGAGGGAAAGAAGGAAGGAAAAGAAGACAGTAAGGAAAGAGGGAAGGAAGGAAGGAAAGATGTAACGTCCATCAAACCCGACGCTGAGCTCTTCATGCAGTCAGCTGACATCCAGCCACAAGTCCTAACTGTCTCCGTGGTGACCCGAGAGCACCGCGGATCATTACAGTAACATGCTGCGTGTGTGTGTGTGTGTGTGTGTGTGTGTGTGTGTGTGTGTAGTCGGCTAATGAGCGACTGTGAGGACATGCCGACACTTCCCTGCAGCAGCCAATGAAAGCTCAAGAGATTTGCACTGTGCTCTGAAAGGGATCATGGTATCGTAGTGTGTCTGAGCCATGAGAGGGAACAGGAGGGAAGGAAGGAACAGGAAGTGTGAATATTGTGACAGAGCTTAAAAGTGTGTGCAGATAATAGAAGTCTGGTTGGAGAGGTGAGACGTAACAAGAGGAAGAAAAACAAGATCTGAGCGTCTGGAGCTCAAAGGACAGAAACCTATAAGTCAATATGGTCATTATGGTTCAACCACGCACACACACACACACTCAAACTCACACACACACACACACACACACACACACACACACACACACACACACTCACCGGACACACACACTCACCGGACACTTTATTAGGTACACCTTGCTAGTACGGGGTTAGACCCCCTTTTGCCTTCAGAACTGTCTTAATCCTTCGTGGTATAGATTCAACAAGGTACTGGAAACATTCCTCAGAGAGTTTGGTCCATATCGACATGATAGCATCACGCAGTTGCTGCAGATTTGTCTATTTGTATTGGATTGAGATCTGGTGACTGTGGAGGCCATTTGAGTACAGTGAACTCATTGTCATGATCAAGAAACCAGTCTGAGATGATTCGTGCTTTATGACATGGCGCGTTATCCCGCTGGCAGTAGCCATCAGAAGATGGGTACACTGTGGTCATAAAGGGATGGACATGGTCAGCAACAATACTCAGGTAGGCTGTGGCGTTGACACGATGCTCAATTAGTACTAAGGGGCCCAAAGTGTGCCAAGAAAATATCCCCCACACCATTGCACCACCACCACCAGCCTGAACCGTTGATACAAGGCAGGATGGATCCATGCTTTCATGTTGTTTACGCCAAATTCTGACCCTACCATCCGAATGTCGCAGCAGAAATCGAGACTCATCAGACCAGGCAACCTTTTTCCAATCTTCTATTGTCCAATTTTGGTGAGCCTGTGTGAATTGTAGCCTCAGTTTCCTGTTCTTAGCTGACAGGAGTGACACCCGGTGTGGTCTTCTGCTGCTGTAGCCCATCCGCCTCAAAGTTCGACGTGTTGTGCGTTCAGAGATGCTCTTCTGCATACCTCGGTTGTAACGAGTGCTTATTTGAGTTACTGTTGCCTTTCTATCAGCTCGAACCAGCCTGGCCATTCTCCTCTGACCTCTGGCATCAACAAGGCATTTGGGCCCACAGAACTGCTGCTCACTGGATATTTTCTCTTTTTCGGACCATTGTCTGTAAACCCTAGAGATGGTTGTGCGTGAAAATCCCAGTAGATCAGCAGTTTCTGAAATACTCAGACCAGCCCGTCTGGCACCAACAACCATGCCACGTTCAAAGTCACTTAAATCGCCTTTCTTCCCCATTCTGATGCTCGGTTTGAACTGCAGCAGATCGTCTTGACCAAGTCTACATGCCTAAATGCATTGAGTTGCTGCCATGTGATTGGCTGATTAGAAATTTGCGTTAACGAGCAGTTGTGTATGCAGATGTACCTAATAAAGTGGCCGGTGAGTGTACAATCCTTTCAAGTCACAGATCGACAAAATTTAAACTCTCTTTCTGTCTCTTTTTGTGTAATGAGCTCAAGGCTGCCAACAAAAAGGTGATTACACACAAAATTATAATACTTCAAGTCATTTATTGAACCAGATTATTAAAGCGACAGGAGCTAAAAACGGCCTGTTAATAGACAGAGGCTGAACTGAGCGGCTGCATAAAGGACCAGTAGAAGATACATAAAATTTTTATTCCAGTAGAGACTCAGAATATTAATCCAGAGCTGTGAATGTGCAGAATACGTCCATTTTAAACAAAGTGACGGAGGTTCGTAGTGATACAGTGAGATGTGATCACGGCTGAAAACAATCTGATGCAGAGAGAGGAAGGTCATCGAGCGTGACTCAGCGTTTTCCTCCTGCAGCAGATATGACGACGCGGCGTTTCTGATGCACGCTGACAAAGCAGGACAACATTTAACTTGTGCCTGCCAACACGGATGATTCTCATTACTCTCTTTACATGTCAAATGAGTCTGAGTTGCTTGTGGCAGCCTTTTAGAGCCTTTTGAAGTCATGAACCCATCATTAGCTTGTTTTCCCTTCATCCCTCCTTCTTCTTCTTTTGTTTCCCTCCGCTCCATCGTTTTATTCCTCATATAAACACATTCATACATTTATATTCTGTATTGAGTGAGAGAGACGGAGAGAGAGAAGGGGAGAGACAGACAGAGGTGGAGAAAGAGAGAGAGAGAGAGGGGGAGAGAGACAGAGAGAGACAGAGAGAAAGAGAGAGAGAGAAGGGGAGAGAAAGAGAGGGAGAGTACTGCTGCTGTTTGTGTGAATATCAGCAGATAAACAGCGATGACGTCATTAACGGAGCGTCAGAGAACGATGATGCAAATATCACATTTCTGTCAGTTTGATGTGTTAACGTGAGGAAGGTTTCAGTCTCATCATCATCGCTGGTCACAGAGCTGATGTTTAAGTCACATGATCCGTGTACATCATCATTTATTCACTCAGTCTGCACGCACACACACACACACACACACATTGAAGATGAGCGTACCCACAGGTGGATGTAACACCTGGAAACGTTCAGACGGCCTAAAATAAACCTTTCAAGCTTCCATCCAGTCAAAGATTCATGATTCACCAGATTTAAAGGAGACGTATCAGCCTCATCTCCAGCTCTATATTAATATTCTGAGTCTCTGCTGGAATAAAAACTCCTTATTTATCTTCTACTGGTCCTTTAGGCAGCCGCTCAGTTCAGCCTCTGTCTATTAACAGGCCGTTTTAGCTCCTGTCTCTTTAAAGTCTGTGTAAAGTAAGAATAAATATGTGTTCTGAGTTTGACATACCACAGAAAAGTGTGTTGTTAACCACCCTGCCAAATTTCAATGATTAAAAAAATCGCCAAATATATGAAATTAGGCTTCAAAGTTGTGTAAAAATCAGCCTCTGAAGCCCCGCCCCCTACCAAGTGTCACCTGTCAATCAAAGTCACCACCTCTACCAGAAACATGGACGCTATGTCTGAGAGCTTTCTGCTGCTAGCTCGGCAGCTAACTCAGCTACTAGCTCAGCTGCTAGCTCGGCGGCTAACTCAGCTAACTGGCTAACTGTAGACTGTAGTAGTAGTAGTGCTAACTCAGCTAACTGGCTAACTGTAGACTGTAGTAGTAGTAGTGTGTGCTGAATGTATTTATACCTCTACAGCAGCAGGGGCGGGTTTATGCTAATCCTAGCTCCACAATTCAAATCTAAATGGTTGAAATACTTTTTACACCTTTTTTAGAAATACATTTATGACCAATTTAATGTGTTTAGAAGAAAATGTCTGAATTCACATTACACGGCCTTTAAGTCAAACTATGGCAGCAGGATTTCACCTCACCTCACCTCTCCTTCTTTACTCCAAATGTAAACTTATAATACACACGTTAAAGCCTGAATCAGGTCCGAAACAACACGATCAGAAACAAAGGCTACAGAGCTAACGGTGGTTTGTGAGCATCTGACATTAGAACAGTCTATGTGTGTTGGAGCTTCAAGCATTGTTTCCAAGTCTGAGTCATGACCCAAAAAATGACATAGAAAGATTGTGGTTTAGTTTAAACTGACAATTGAGTGTCTTAACGGAGCCATGTGATAAATACACATAAGTACATCCAAGTAATAAAAAGCACATATTAAAACCTGTATAAGATACAAACAGGTAGGAGACACATGAAGATGCTGTGTGTCCTGATTCACTGCTGAAAACTCAGTTTAAAGATAAAGAGGCAGAATCAAATAACACGGTTTCAGATCAGAATCACTGCTATCTGCCATTTCTCTTCACATTTGATTAAATTAAACAGCGATTACAAGTAATATCCAGATGCTTAGTGGATTAATTAATGAGCCAATCTGGAGAAAATTCATCTGCAACTACTTTGATAATCCAATATTTGAAGATTTGAAGCTTTTCTACATCATATCATCATATGACAAGACATACAAGACATGATATCCAATATTATTTCCATTATTTCTAACATTTTATAAAACAAAACAATCAATCAAGACAATTAATCGCTAATGAAAATAACTTAATAATTAGCAGTAGCGTCGTATTAGCATCTGTCTTGATCTGCTGCTAAAAGATCAATGTTTGGTGCTCATTATGGGACCAAAAGGAAGCTTAAACTGGAAACTCTCCAAGGAAACACAATCAAACAAAGCAGGAAGATAATGGAAGAGGTCTGAGGGGAATTACGGAGCAAAAAAAAGGTTCATGTTACTGATATGAGAGCACATGTAGTCAATAGAGACAAAGATCAGAGGAGCCCTGCTTCTGTTTGATTTACGGTGGACTGTGTGGCTCTTGCTTTGACTCTAAGAAAGGAAAAGATGAAAAAAGGCAACGGAGGGAAGGAAATGAAAGGGGAGGAGACGACCAGAGGGAAGAAGAAGAGCAGAGCAGGTGACAAGAGTATAAATTATGATTTCTCTTCTCTGCATAATAGGATTATTGGGTGGCAAAGAACGGGAGCGAGAGTGAGGCTGCACACATCAGATCCTCTTTGATGCTTAGCCGACTGTCTGATGTACATATACTCAGCTTCATCACCTAAAGGAGCCTTTCCACATCCGCCCACAGCCAGCACACCCGCAGTCTGTCAGTAGATTAAAGCTCCGCACCACCTGCGGAGAAGCGTCACACCTCGATTCTTCTCTGCCTCTTCAGGGAAACGTCATTGGTTTAGATCATTGCTTGAGATTACCTTGGTTTGTAGTGTAATCCTCCAATCAGAATCAAGGTTAGATCAGCCTTCAGTCATACGTACTCACTGGAATATGCAGTAGTAGTCATATGCAGCCAACTGGTATCAATATTATATCAGTTTATAGTCATTTCTACCAATAAAACCCAATATTATATTAGTTTATAGTCATTTCTACCAATAAGACCCAATATTATATTAGTTTATAGTCATTTCTACCAATAAAACCCAATATTTCTATTAGTTTATAGTCATTTCTACCAATAAAACCCAATATTATATTAGTTTATAGTCATTTCTACCAATAAGACCCAATATTATATTAGTTTATAGTCATTTCTACCAATAAGAGTCAACATAATATTAGTTTATAGTCATTTCCGCCAATAAAACCCAATATTATATTAGTTTATAGTCATTTATACCAATAAAACCCAATATTATATTAGTTTATAGTCATTTCTACCAATAAAACCCAATATTATATTATTTTATAGTCATTTCTACCAATAAAATCCAATATTATATTAGTTTATAGTCATTTCTACCAATAAAACCCAATATTATATCAGTTTATAGTCATTTATACCAATAAAATGCAAAGATTATATTGGTTTATAGTCATTTTTACCAATAAGACCCAATATTATATTAGTTTATCATCATTTCTACCAATAAAATGCAAAGATTATATTGGTTTATAGTCATTTCTACCAATAAAACTCAATATTATATTAGTTTATAGTCATTTCTACCAATAAAACTCAATATTATATTAGTTTATAGTCATTTATACCAATAAAACCCAATATTATATTAGTTTATAGTCATCTCTACCAATAACATCCAATATTATATTAGTTTATCATCATTTCTACCAATAAGAGTCAATATTATATTAGTTTATAGTCATTTCTACCAATAAAACTCAATATTATATTAGTTTATAGTCATTTATACCAATAAAACCCAATATTATATTAGTTTATAGTCATCTCTACCAATAAAACCCAATATTATATTAGTTTATCATCATTTCTACCAATAAAACCCAATATTATATTAGTTTATAGTCATTTCTACCAATAAAACCCAATATTATATCAGTTTATAGTCATTTATACCAATAAAATCCAATATTATATTAGTTTATAGTCATTTCTACCAATAAGAGTCAACATAATATTAGTTTATAGTCATTTCTACCAATAAGAGTCAATATTATATTAGTTTATAGTCATTTCTACCAATACGAGTCAACATAATATTAGTTTATAGTCATTTCTACCAATAAAACCCAATATTATATTACTTTATGGTCATTTCTGCCAATAAAACCCAATATTATATTACTTTATGGTCATTTCTACCAATAAGACCCAATATTATATTACTTTATGGTCATTTCTGCCAATAAAACCCAATATTATATTACTTTATGGTCATTTCTACCAATAAAACCCAATATAATATTAGTTTATAGTCATTTCTACCAATAAGACCCAATATTATATTAGTTTATAGTCATTTCTACCAATAAAACCCAATATAATATTAGTTTATAGTCATTTCTACCAATAAGACCCAATATTATATTAGTTTATAGTCATTTCTACCAATAAAACCCAATATTATATTACTTTATAGTCATTTCTACCAATAAGAGTCAATATTATCTTAATCTGTAATCATCTCTATTAAAGTGAATCAAGAATATATTTATATTAACCTCCACAGTATGTTATTGTGTACTCTCTATGAATCACACTCACCTCAATGACTCCCACAGAACAAGAATAATAATAATACTAGTGTAGGTAAATATAAATGCAGACTTTTTAAACTCATTTACAGTTTTAATTTGATTATAACATCAAACTAAAGGAGAAAGAAAAAGAGAAAGAATTCAATCAATACTTACAATTAAAATGTTAATTTTACCTGCAACACAAACACCCTAAATTCTATTTAGTTGTGAGCGCACTGTGTCGGCCTTAATTTATTTTCCCCCCTCAAATATAAACAGAGTGGAAAATTAAATCATGAATTTCATTTTGGAGCTGTGACGACGCGCACGCACTGAATCAACCTGGCAGCTGTATTCTCCAGAGGCAGGATTAAGAGTAGTTAGTATTTATGAGGGTAAAAGGATTCTTCACTACTGTCTTAATGTCACGCCTCCCACTGTGTGTGTGTGTGTGTATGTGTGTGTGTGTGTGTGTGTGTGTGTGTGTGTGTGTGTGTGTGTGTGTGTGTGTGAGTGAGTGTGTGGCTTCATTTTAAAAGGTGTGTGACCTTATAAATCATTGTAGGATTGACTTTGCCTGTAGGGCAGATGGAGAGTTTAGGATGGCAAACAGCCACACAGGAAACCTTTTCATCATGGCAAAAGCAATTTCCACCCTTCTCCCACTCAAACATATGCACATGCACACACACACACACACACACACACACACACACACACACACACACACACACACACACACTTAAGCCTCTGAGCTTCCAGCCAAATGAAAAAATATGAGTCGAAACACAGTGATGGTGTTTTTAAAGGAGAAAAAAGTGGAGCGACAAAGATGAGGAATGATGTTAAATGAGTTCATGATCTACTTCCCTGTTGGTGCTCCGTTCCCTCATCTGTCCTCCGTTCCCTCATCTGTCCTCCGTTCCCTCGTCAACACACACCTGTCCTCCGTTCCCTTGTCAACACACACCTGTCCTCCGTTCCCTCATCTGTCCTCCGTTCCCTCATCTGTCCTCCATTCCCTCATCAACACACACCTGTCCTCCGTTCCCTCATCTGTCCTCCGTTCCCTCGTCAACTCACACCTGTCCTCCGTTCCCTCATCTGTCCTCCATTCCCTCATCTGTCCTCCGTTCCCTCATCAACACACACCTGTCCTCCGTTCCCTCGTCAACACACACCTGTCTCTCTCGTTCCCTCATCAACACACACCTGTCCTCCGTTCCCTCATTGGTCCTCCGTTCCCTCATCAACACACACCTGTCCTCCATTCCCTCATCTGTCCTCCGTTCCCTCATAAACACACACCTGTCCTCCGTTCCCTCTTCAACACACACCTGTCCTCCGTTCCCTCATCAACACACACCTGTCCTCCGTTCCCTCGTCAACACACACCTGTCCTCTGTTCCCTCATCTGTCCTCCGTTCCCTCATCAACACACACCTGTCCTCCGTTCCCTCATCAACACACACCTGTCCTCCGTTCCCTCATCAACACACACCTGTCCTCCGTTCCCTCATCAACACACACCTGTCCTCCGTTCCCTCATCAACACGCATCTGTCCTCCGTTCCCTCGTCAACACACACCTGTCCTCCGTTCCCTCGTCAACACACACCTGTCCTCCGTTCCCTCATCAACACACACCTGTCCTCCGTTCCCTCATCAACACACACCTGTCCTCCGTTCCCTCATCAACACACACCTGTCCTCCGTTCCCTCATCAACACACACCTGTCCTCCGTTCCCTCATCTGTCCTCCGTTCCCTCGTCAACTCACACCTGTCCTCCGTTCCCTCATCTGTCCTCCGTTCCCTCGTCAACTCACACCTGTCCTCCGTTCCCTCATCAACACACACCTGTCTCTCTCGTTCCCTCATCAACACACACCTGTCCTCTGTTCCCTCGTCAACACACTCCTGTCCTCCGTTCCCTCATCTGTCCTCCGTTCCCTCATCAACACACACCTGTCCTCCGTCCCCTCATCTGTCCTCCGTTCCCTCGTCAACACACACCTGTCCTCCGTTCCCTCATCTGTCCTCCGTTCCCTCATCAACACATACATGTCCTCCGTTCCCTCATCAATACACACCTGTCCTCCGTTCCCTCATCAATACACACCTGTCCTCCATTCCCTCATCTGTCCTCCGTTCCCTCGTCAACACACACCTGTCCTCCGTTCCCTCATCTGTCCTCCGTTCCCTCGTCAACACACACCTGTCCTCCGTTCCCTCATCTGTCGTCCGTTCCCTCGTCAACACACACCTGTCCTCCGTTCCCTCATCAACACACACCTGTCCTCCGTTCCCTCATCAACACACACCTGTCCTCCGTTCCCTCGTCAACACACACCTGTCTCTCTCGTTCCCTCATCAACACACACCTGTCCTCCGTTCCCTCGTCAACACACACCTGTCCTCCGTTCCCTCGTCAACACACACCTGTCTCTCTCGTTCCCTCATCAACACACACCTGTCCTCCGTTCCCTCATCAACACACACCTGTCCTCCGTTCCCTCATCAACACAGACCTGTCCTCCGTTCCCTCATCTGTCCTCCGTTCCCTCACCAACACACACCTTCCCTCTGTTCCCTCATCAACACACACCTGTCCTCCGTTCCCTCATCTGTCCTCCGTTCCCTCATCAACACACACCTGTCCTCCGTTCCCTCATCTGTCCTCCGTTCCCTCATCAACACACACCTGTCTCTCTAGTTCCCTCGTCCACCTGAAAGTCTCCGCTGCCTTTTCCCTTTTCCCTTTTCCACAGCAGACACTTTGACAGATGAAAGCAGGAGTAAGTAGGACTGTGACAGGAAGGAGTTTCCCCTGCGGTGATGTACAGCAGCTCAACGGCTCAGTGTGACTATGAAGCATGTTAGTGTGTCTGTGTGCTGAATGAAGCAGCTGAACCTGACAAACATGGAAAACACTTTAAATCATGTGAGGTAGCAGGAAGAAGAAAAAACCTCCAGCTGATTTTCCTTAAACCTGAGTTTCCTCTTTGTGTCACAGGTTCAATGGCAGAGTTTAAAGATCACCATATAACTGAAACAAATGGAGAATAAAATAGTTAAAGTCTGTGTAAAGTAAGAATAAATGTGTTCTGAGTTTGACATACCACAGAAAAGTGTGTTGTTAACCACCCTGCCAAATTTGAATGATTAAAAAAATCACCAAATATATGAAATTAGGCTTCAAAGTTGTGTAAAAATCAGTCTCTTTCTCTGCTACCAAACACTGTGGGTGTGGCCGCCGAGTCCGCTGAAGCTCCGCCCCCTACCAAATGTCACCTGTCAATCAAAGTCACCACCTCTACCAGAAATATGGATGCCATGTCTGAGAGATTTCTGCTGCTAACTCGGCAGCTAACTCAGCGGCTAGCTTAGCTGCTAGCTCGGCTGCTAGCTTAGCTGCTAGCTCGGCGGCTAACTCAGCTAACTGGCTAACTGTAGACTGTAGTAGTATTAGTGTGCGCTGAAAGTATTTATACCTCTACAGTAGCAGGGGTGGCTCAACCTGACTCTGTTAAAAGAGCTGGACATCGGGTTAGCGTGTTAGCCTGGATGCTAGCTGCAAGAAAGTGTGTCCGAGACTCGACGTTGAGGGTTAGCGATCCCCCCCATGAGAGAGAAGTAGCTGCTGAACATTCAAGACATTCACACTGAAGTGTAAAACAAGAAGTAATAATGAAAGTTTCCTAAATTTACGATGCAGCTCGTCTCATTTCCAGGTTAGCTTAATTAATTTGGCGGCTATCGAGTTTCTACAGAGACAAAGGTAAGCAGAGTATCTCATGAATATAACATTTATATTCTATATTGTGTTGCTACAGCTTGTTTTGCTGTTAATAACAAAGAGTAAGATTGCGTAGTTACTATGTTAATGAAACAATAATGTGACCTGATAATCTGATTAAACTGCCATTTAATTTCCCTTCATGTAGTCCAACATTGTGATCCTCTCTGCTTGGCCGCTGATAATTATCACAATAATAATAACGCCATAGCCTATAATTGCTTTTTTCTTCTTCTTCTTTTATTCGTTCCTACAAAGAGCTTCAGAAAACAACTTTTTCATTCGCTTCTTATCTTCTTTTGTCTTTCCAGTAAATTAACATTGAAAAAAAAGGTCAGTTCTGCTTTCCTTTTAATTTCCTTAATCATCAGCTGTCTCGGTTATACGCAGCGTGCAGCCGTTTAAATGAAAGCGTGATAAGGAGATAAGGAAGGGAAGAAGGAAGGAAGGAAAGGTGATAAGAATGGGCAGAATTTAGCGTCCAGAACCAGAACCTTAAAAAAATGGCTGGTGAGGCAGAATAGGTTTTGTATTTGTGTGAGACTTTTCATCCTTTCCTTCTTTCCTCCTTTCCTCCCTCCCTCCTTACTCCTTTCCTTCCTTCCTTCCTTCCTTCCTTCCTTCCTTCTCTCCTAAATTCCTTCCTCTTTTCATCCTTACTCCTTTCCTCCCTCCCTCCTTACTCCTTTCCTTCCTTCCTTCCTTCTCTCCTCTCCTAAGTTTGTGTGATGTAGGTCATCGCTTTTCTATCTCAGCTCAGAGCGGGAAAAAATAAAAGTTTTATTTGCAGTTTGGATTCTTCCAATCAATCATGAGAGGCAGTACACTGCTTTTACTGTGTGTGTGTGTGTGTGTGTGTGTGTGTGTGTGTGTGTGTGTGTGTGTGTGTTACTGTATGTGTGTGTGTGTTACTGTATGTGTGTGTGTGTTACTGTGTGTTACTGTGTGTGTGTGTGTGTGTGTGTCTGTGTGTGTGTGTGTCTGTGTGTGCGTGCGTGTCTGTGAGTGTGTGTCTGCGTGTGTGCGTGTGTGCGTGCGTGCGTGCGTGCGTGTGTGCGTGTGTGTGTGTGTGTGTGTGTGTGTGTGTGTGACATACTGTTGTGACTCACCACTGTTGAGCTTTTTTTTTTTTGACGGCTGAAGAGTCGGCTGATTGAGGACACGGTGAACTACCACAGAGTAAATGGAGACACTCATCTGTCTCCCTAATGATAGCACTCAGACAGACATACTATATCCTGTGTGTGTGTGTGTGTGTGTGTGTGTGTGTGTGTGTGCAGACAAGAGGCTGCTGTAGCTTAAGTGGGATAAAAAAAATAAATAGAGGCCTCAGAGTATTTGTAATGAACTGGAGAGAGTGTGAACAGCCCTCCAACACAAAGGATTGTATCTTTATGTTTCTCAGCTGTTAGCGTCGAGTGTAAACATCATGTAAAGCTGAAAGTGTGTTTGTCCTGATTTAACGATGTTGCAGATTTGACTCCTGTGTGTAAAAGTCTCGATCTGATCAAATATTACTTTTTAAAAACGGAAATTAAATAGATCCATGTGTCCTTCCTTCCTTGCTTCCTTCAATCTCTCCTTCCTTCCTTCCTTCCATCTTTCCATCCACCCTTTCTTCCTTCCATCTGTCCTTACCGTCTTCTTTCATCTTCCTTCCATCCTTCCATCTTTCCTCCCTCCCTTCTTTTGATCCTCTCTGTCTTCCTGTCTTCTCTTCCTTCCATGTGTCCTTCCTCCCTTGCTTCCTTCAATCTCTCCATCCTTCCTTCCATTTTTCCTTACCGTCTTCTCTCCTCTCCCTTCCATCCTTCCTCCCTTCCTTCGATCTTCCCTTTCTTCCTTCCATCTTTTCTTCCATCTTCTCTTCCTTCCATTTTCTCTTCCTTCTTTCCTTCCTTCCATCTTCTCTTCCTTCCTTCCTTCCTTCCTGTCTTCTTTTCCTTCCATCTTTTCATCCACCCTTTCTTCCTTCCATCTTTCCTTACCGTCTTCTCTCCTCTTTGTTTTCTGCAACGGCAATAAAATCTCCTTTTGTGGAAAAAATCAGGAACCAAAAGAGAGAAAAGGTCTATTTTACCTCAGTGGTCAGCTGGCGTGAGGGTTTGATAATGAGTTAATAATTAGAGTGAGGAAGGAGGGAAGAAAAGGAGGAAGGACAGATGTAAGGAAGGAAGGAAGAAAATAAGGGAAGGAAGGAAAGACAGGCAAAAGGAATACAGCAAATACAGCAAATCTTCTTAACCCTCCTGTTGTCCTCGAGTCAAGGAAGGAAGGGAGGAATAATAAAGGTAGGAGGAAACAAGGAAGGAGGGAGGGAGGGACGGAGAAAGGAACAGGAAGGAAGGAAGAAGGAAAGGAGGGAGGGAGGAAGGAGGATACAAGAAGGAGAGACGGACGGAGAAAGGAAAAGAGGAAGGGAGGAAGGAAAGAAAGAAAGGAAGGAAAAAAGTAAAGACAGGCGGGAGGGAGGAAGAAGGAAGGAAAGGAGGGAAGGAGGAAGGAAGAAGGAAGGGAGGGAGGAAAGAAGAACCAGACGAGGACGAGACGAAGGTTAAAGTGATGTTGTTCTATCAGAGCAGACGGTCACACTGAGCCTGATTGCATCCTGACACACAAGACTCACATCAGCCCACATTAGTTTTCCTGTTAGAGTCTCCTTCTCCTCCTGCAGCACAACCACAGACTGTATATAAGAAAAGGACGTAACATCCGGGACGTCACCCATTGGTTTGTGGACTGCTGCTCGGAAGCCAATAGTTTCTAATCTAGGCAGCGCCATCTTGAATATTTCAGGTGCATGCTGGGAAAAATAAAAACACGGATTCTACTTATATGGGCATGAGGCGGAGTCATGGGCGGAGCGGGGAGGTTGCTATGGTTACGAGGGCTGGATCTCGAGGACATTGGTCAATCAACCTGTCAATCAGCACGTAGCCCCGCCCTAATGCATACCCTGCTTTATCGTCACATATAAAATCAGGGAGGCCAAAATGTCCCAAATGAACATCATACTGCATTGAAGAAGGCTTTAAACTAGCGATTGAGACCATAAACACATTTTGAAAACGTTTACTGAGGTTAGAAATCAAGTGAGAAGTTGGTGAATTCTCCATTGACTTGTATAGAGACGGTCGCCCCCTGGTGGCCTTTTGATAGAATGCAGCTCTAAGTTACTTCCTGGTTGGACTCATTTCAGAGGACAGGAACTCCTCCGCCTGAGCACAACTCATTGAACCAGACACACACACACACACACACACACACACACACACACACACACACACACACACAGAAACAGGACTATAGGTAAACATAAACATATAGAAACGAGGGATTATTGGCTCCCACACAAACCTTTCTGTTGGCGTGATCATGTTTCCATCAGATTAACAACCAGAACAGATTTACATAAATATTTTCTGCTTCCTGAAATTAAAAAAAACATTTTACATTAAATCCTTTTTTAAGACAACATCTGATATGATTTATTGAGAAAGAAGAAACAAGACAATGCACAAAGAAAATAAAACATTTAAAAAAAATAATTATTATATGAAAGTTTGAGTTTTAAAAAAATAATATATGCAAGATAGTCCCAGAATTTTCATTTCCTGCCGCCTCAGTGTTCGAGCCTGAAGCTGAATGAAATGCCTCCTGTTTGCATGAGCAGCCATTATGACTCAAATTATAAGCAAACCTCAGCCGTCCAAACTGACTTCTTATTTTGGCCAAAAGCAAAAAGTTATTTCACGACTCAATAAAAACATGATTGAAGTTGGCAAAAGCACGCTGCGAAGAAAAGATGATCTGAAACTGCATCTTCAAAATGATCTTCAGCGATGATTTGGCTTCTTGTTGGACGACACTTCATCTACGTTAACCCTTTATCCCAAAATATCCTTCCTTCCTTCCTTCCTTCCTTCCTTTCCTTCCTCCCTGCCTTCTTTCTTCCCTTCCTTTTTTCCTTTCTCCCTCCCTCGTTCCTTATTTCCTCCATCCTTCGTTCCTTTCCTTACTTCCATCTGTCCTTCCTCCCTCCCTCTTTCTCTCCTCCCTTCCTTCTTTCCTTCCTCTGTCCTTCCTTCCTTCCTTTCCTTACTTTCATCTGTCCTTCCTCCCTCCCTCCCTCCCTCTTTCCCTCCTCCCTTCCTTCTTTCCTTCCTCCGTCCTTCCTTCCTTCCTTTCCTTATTTCCATCTGTTCTTCCTCCTTCCCTACTTCTCTCCTCCCTTCCTTCTTTCTTTCCTCCATCCCCCTTTCTTCTTCCTTCCTTCCTTCTTTCTTCCCTTCCTCCCTCCCTCCTTCTCTCTTTCTAATTAAAACAGCATCGTAGCAGCTCAGCGGAGAGAAAACAGACATATCACACTGACTCTTATTAATGCACACAAACATAATGAGCAGATATTGCAGAGGACATAAAAAGGAAGAGGAAATGAGAGATGAATAGAAAGAGGAACAGAAAAGAAAGGCAAAAAGAAAGAGGCAGGTATGAAACAGAACTGGAGATGTAGGCGACAGCTGGGATCAAATACATTTTCGGTTCTTTTCAAATTTACATCAAACATCAATCTGTTGTCCAAGAACATGTTCCTCACCACGTCCAGATGTTTCTAAAAGCTCAATGATGGGGAGGTTGCTATGGTTACGAGGGCTGGATCTGGAGGACATTGGTCAATCAACCTGTCAATCAGGACGTAGCCACGCCCTAATGCATACCCTGCTTTATCGTCACATATAAAATCAGGGAGGCCAAAATGTCCCAAATGAACATCATACTGCATTGAAGAAGGCTTTAAACTAGCGATTGAGACCATAAACACATTTTGAAAACGTTTACTGAGGTTAGAAATCAAGTGAGAAGTTGGTGAATTCTCCATTGACTTGTATAGAGACGGTCGCCCCCTGGTGGCCTTTTGATAGAATGCAGCTCTAAGTTACTTCCTGGTTGGCCTCATTTCAGAAGACCAGAACTCCCCGCCTGGTCTCAAGTCTTAAAAATAGAAAGTTCAGGTCTTTGAGGGCAAGAAGTCTACGTCAAGGCTCAAGTTTTAAAATGGAAAGCCCAAATCAAGTCTGAAGCCTTCGAGGAGAGTCCGAGTCGATGCTCAAGTGTTTAGATGCCAAGTCCAAGTCAGGTGTCAAGTTTTTGAGGACAAGTCCAAGTTGAATCAGTCCAAAGTCTTTAAATAGGAAGTATGATGTTTTCTGTAAAGGAAAGGTCAAGTCTTGGAGGGTTTGTCCGAGTCCAGTCCGAAGTCTTTAAATGGAAAGTCCAAATCAAGTCTGAAGCCTGAATCGCGGCTCAAGGGTTTAGATATCAAGTCTTTGAGGACAAGTCCAAGTCGATCGAGCTTCAAGTCTTTTAAACGCACAAGTCGAGTCTCTGAGGGTTAGTCTAGTTTGAATAAAGGTTTTTAGGGTAAGACCAAGTCAATGCTCAGGTCTTTAGAGATCAAGTCCAAGTTGATCGAGTCTCAAGCTTTTATATAGAGAGTCCAGGTCTTTGAGGGTAAGAAGTCTACGTCAAGGCTCAAGTTTTAAAATGGAAAGTCCAAATCAAGTCTGAAGTCTTTGAGGACAAGTCCGAGTCGATCGAGCTTCAAGTCTTTTAAACGCACAAGTCGAGTCTCGGAGGGTTAGTCTAGTTTAAGTAAAGGTTTTTAGGGTAAGACCAAGTTGATCGAGTCTCAAGCTTTTATATAGAAAGTCTAAGTCTTTGTGGCCTGGTCCAAACCCACCAAAGAAAAATTAGTTCTTCAAATCTGAATCACATTTCAAGTCTTTACTGTGGACATAGATGAGAGAAGTCTACGTCAAGGCTCAAGTTTAAAATGGAAAGTCCAAATCAAGTCTGAAGCCTTCGAGGAGAGTCCGAGTTGATGCTCAAGTGTTTAGAAGTGTTTAGAGACCAAGTCCAAGTCAGGTGTCAAGTCTTTAGAGATTAAGTCCAAGTTGAATGAGTCCAAAGTCTTTAAATACGAAGTATGATGTTTTCTTTAAAGGAAAGGTCAAGTCTTGGAGGGTTAGTCCGAGTCCAGTCCGAAGTCTTTAAATCGAAAGTCCAAATCAAGTCTGAAGCCTGAGTCGAGGCTCGAGTGTTTAGATATCAAGTCTTTGAGGACAAGTCCAAGTCGATCGAGTCTCAAGCTTTTATTTTGAAAGTCTAAGTCTTGGAGGGAAAGTCTACTAGAAGTCTGCTGCCTCAGTGACACAGCAGACAAACAGAAACGAGACAAACTCTTACAGCAGCTCGTCAGACCGAACCAAGTCTGGACTCAAGTCGATCCAAAAGGCAAATTCAGATTATTGTTGGTGTTTTACAGACTCAACTAAACTCTGCCAAACATCTTAATCAGTAATGAAGACATTACATTATATTATATATATCTGTCCTACAGCGTCTTGTATCGTTGAGTCGTTTCCTAAAGCTTCACAGCTGTTTGTTATTCTAAGTCTTTGTGGCCTGGTCCAAACCCACCAAAGAAAAATTAGTCCTTCAAATCTGAATCACATTTCAAGTCTTTACTTTGACAAAATAGACAAGAGAAGCATGAAAGTTGTATTATATTGAAAAATCGGAATTGGATCTACTTTGCTGCAATTTTCCTACTTTGCAAAGTTACCCAGCGAGCCAGAAGGACAGAGGAAAGAAGTAAGGGAAGAAGGAAGGACGGAGAAAAGAAGTAAGGAAGGAAAGAAGGTAGGAAGGAGGGAGGGAGGAAGGAAGGAAAGAAGGACAGAGGAAAGAAGTAAGGGAGGAAGGAAGGACAGAGAAAAGAAATAAGGAAGGAAAGAAGGTAGGAGGGAGGGAGGAAAAAAGGCAGGGTGGAAGGAAGGAAGGAAGGAAGGAAGGAAGGAGAGAGAGAGGAAGGAACGACAGAGGGAAGAAAGGGGGATGGAGGAAGGAAGGAGGGAAGGAAGGAAGGGAGGAAGGAAGGACGGAGAAAAGAAGTAAGGAAACCCACCAAAGAAAAATTAGTTCTTCAAATCTGAATCACATTTCAAGTCTTTACTGTGAAGATAGATGAGAGAAGCATGAAGGTGTATT
>NC_070599.1:26371082-26396082 GCF_027409825.1 Scomber japonicus | reverse complement strand
GGTGTTAGGTAGGTAGGAAGGAAGGAAGGAAGGAAGGAAGGATGTAAGATCATGCCAAACTAGTTGATAAGGTGTTAGGTAGGAAGGAAGGAAGGAAGGTAGGAAGGAAGGAAGGAAGGATGTAAGATCATGCCTAACTAGTTGATATGGTGTTTTATTGACTATTTACTGTTTTTAAGCAAGTTCAATTATTTGTTTTTTATGGTTACACCACTTAGACATTTTTACCATAATCCTCTAATATATTCTCCTTCCTACCTTCATTCCTTCCTTCCTTCCTTCCTTCCCTCCCTCCTTCCTTCCTTCCTTCCTTCCTTTCAGGAAGTCAAGAGGCGTAACAACCTAAACGTGATTGATAGTCTCATGTCTCAACGTTACACCGAGCTGACCGAGCCGCTTTCAGGTGGCGATACGAGCCTTAAAGAAACAGGAAGTTATGATCCAGCACGCACCGCCGGCTGAGCTGTTATCATTAAAACAAGAAAAATGAAGAGAAGGCTTAGTGTGAGAGCTTTCCGACAGTCAGCAAGGTAAGATAAGCCTCAACCGGAGAGCAAGGTCAGTCCAATGTTTGTTGATAAAAGGCAACGCGAGCTTTTCTGGGAAGGATGAAGGCCATCTGGTTTTAAAAAGCCGGGGTTTATTTAAAAAGGGGGAAAATATCTCTGTTCCTGCAGTAACGCTCCAGTCAGATGTGGAGACTGGACTTCATATCACTGAAATACAGGGAAGGGGGGGCAGAGGGGGGGGGCAGGGGTGTAATGACCTGCTTCCTGTTATCCAGCAGTCCGTCCATGAGGTTGATTGTAACAAGTCTGTGTAAAGTAAGAATAAATATGTGTTCTGAGTTTGACATACCACAGAAAAGTGTGTTGTTAACCACCCTGCCAAATTTGAATGATTAAAAAAAATCGCCAAATATATGAAATTAGGCTTCAAAGTTGTGTAAAAAGCAGCTGAAGCCCCGCCCCCTACCAAGTGTCACCTGTCAATCAAAGTCACCACCTCTACCAGAAACATGGGCTGAGAGCTTTCTGCTGCTAACTCAGCAGGTAGCTCGGCGGCTAACTCAGCTGCTAGCTCAGCTGCTACCTCGGCAGCTAGCTCAGCTAACTGGCTAACTGTAGACTGTAGTAGTAGTAGTAGTAGTGCTAACTCAGCTAACTGGCTAACTGTAGACTGTAGTAGTAGTAGTGCTAACTCAGCTAACTGGCTAACTGTAGACTGTAGTAGTAGTAGTGCTAACTCAGCTAACTGGCTAACTGTAGACTGTAGTAGTAGTAGTGTGTGCTGAATGTATTTATACCTCTACAGCAGCAGGGGGGGGTTTATGCTAATCCTAGCTCCACAATTCAAATCTAAATGGTTGAAATGCTTTTTACACCTTTTTTAGAAATACATTTATGACCTATTTAATGTGTTTAGAAGAAAATGTCTGAATTCACTTCATTCTCTTTGAGACTATTATAAAGGACATGATGTTGGTTTCAAGTGTGTAATCATCACTTCTTCTTCTTCTTCTTCTGCTGATGGAAGTGAAGTGAAGTCCTGGTGACCCGATGATTGGACTGATGAAGAGCCGCCTCTCGAGCCTAATGACTCATTTTATTGATTAACTACTTGAGGAATTCATCACATTTTCCTTTTATAATGTACAGCAGCGTTTCCTCCCAGGGATTGGTTAGCCGAGGCGGTAAAATGTAATAATTCCTTCTGACATTATTTCTTTGCGACGCCTCCGACTGTGAAACACCGAACAGCAGCTTCTATGCTACGTTCAACCCAGAGCCTCTTTGGTTCGGTAATTATCAGAATACGAGATCAATAGAATAAAAGCAGCTCTGATCAAAAGGAACAGGCTCATTCTGACATAGATGTAATTCTGTTTGAAAGAACTGATTACACACTTTTTGGATTTGATCAAAGCTGTGTCATGTTAATGCTCCTATACGTTTTAGTTTCTGAGCTCCATGAAGGATGGAAGGGAGGAAGGGAGGAAGAAAGGATGAAGCCGATTCTGATGAAAGGACGCAATGTTTTGACTTTCTCTTTACGGACGGTTGATGTTTCTTTGAGATCAACAGACGTCTCACGTGTTCGGTACATTCATCCTGATCACACTGAAAAGGAAAAGAAAAGCTCATTTTCTCACAGGCTACGTCGAGTCAAGGAAGGAAGGAAGGAAGGGAGAAGGGAGGAAGGGAGGAAGAAGGAAGGAAGGACAGATGGGAGGGAGGGAGGAAGGGAGGGAGGAAGAAGGAAGGGAGGAAGGAAAGAAGGAAGAAGGAAGGGAGGAAGGAAAGAAGGAAGAAGGAGGAAGGAAGGACAGAGGGAAGGAAGAAATGAAGGGAGGAAGGCAGGGAGGAAAGAGAGAAGGAAGGAAGGAAGGACGGAGGAAAAAAGGGAGGAAAGAAGGAAGGAAGGAAGGAAGGAGGGAGGGAGGAAGGGAGGAAGGACAGGGAAGGAAGGAAGGATGGGAGGGAGGAAGAAGGAAGGACAGGGAAGGAAGGAAGGAAAGAAGGGAGGAAGGAAGGAAAGAGGGAGGGAGGAAGGAAGGAAGGACAGAAGGAAGGAAAGAAAGAAGGGAGGAAGAAGGAAGGATGTAGGAAAGAAGGAAGGATGGGAGTAAGAAGGATCACGCTGATGGTTTACTGAGGAAAAAGAAAAGAAAAAGCTTGTTTTCTCACAGGCTACCTCGAGTCAAGGAAGGAAGGATGGAAGGAAGGAAGGAAGGAGGGAGGAAGGAAGGATGGAAGGGAGGAAAAGGAAGAAAGAAAGGAAGGATGGAAGGAAGGAAGGAAGGAAGGAAGGATGGAAGGAAGGAAGGAAAGGAAGGAAGAACAGAAGGAAGAAGGAAGGACGGACAGAAAGAAAGGAGTGAGGGAGGAAGGAAGGAACGAAGGAAAAGGAAGGATGGAAGGGAGGAAGAAGGAAGGAAGGAAGGATGGAAGGGAGGAAAAGGAAGGATCGAAGGGAGGAAGGATGGAAGGGAGGAAAGGGAAGGAGGGAATGAAGGAGGAAGGAAGGAAGGAAGGGAGGAAGGAAGGAAGGAAAGGAGGGAGGGAGGAAGAAGGAAGGAAAGGAGGGAGGGAGGAAGTAAGGAAGGAAGGAAAGGAGGGAGGGAGGGAGGATGGATGGAAGGAGGAGGGAGCAAAGAAAGAGGGGAAGAAGGAAGGAAGGATGGAAGGAAAGGAGGGAGGGAGGGAGGAAGGAAGAAGGATGGAAAGGAAGAAGGACGGAAGGAAGGAATAAGGAGGGAGGAAGGATGGATGGA
This sequence comes from Scomber japonicus, assembly GCF_027409825.1. NCBI lineage: Eukaryota > Metazoa > Chordata > Actinopteri > Scombriformes > Scombridae > Scomber > Scomber japonicus. The sequence continues at coordinate 26,392,808 of NC_070599.1, read as the reverse complement.
TGGAAGGAGGAGGGAGCAAAGAAAGAGGGGAAGAAGGAAGGAATGAAGGAAAGGAGGGAGGGAAGGAGGAAGGAAGGAGAGAAGGAAATAAAGGGCTAAAAAAGAAAAATCGTTATATTGAATTAAATTTAACACCAGAAATCCTCATAAGTCGACTCAGTCAGAAATAATCTTCACAAACAAGCCTCACACAGACCAGTGTGGGTGTTGGGAGGGGTTGTACGTATATTACCAGTGTGGGTGTTGGGAGGGGTTGTACGTATATTACCAGTGTGGGTGTTGGGAGGGGTTGTACGTATATTACCAGTGTGTGTGTTGGGAGGGGTTGTACGTATATTACCAGTGTGGGTGTTGGGAGGGTGTTGGGAGGGGTTGTACGTATATTACCAGTGTGTGTGTTGGGAGGGTGTTGGGAGGGGTTGTACGTATATTACCAGTGTGGCTGTTGGGAGGGGTTGTACGTATATTACCAGTGTGTGTGTTGGGAGGGGTTGTACGTATATTGCCAGTGTGTGTGTTGGGAGGGGTTGTACGTATATTACCAGTGTGGGTGTTGGGAGGGGTTGTACGTATATTACCAGTGTGGCTGTTGGGAGGGGTTGTACGTATATTACCAGTGTGTGTGTTGGGAGGGGTTGTACGTATATTACCAGTGTGTGTGTTGGGAGGGGTTGTACGTATATTGCCAGTGTGGGTGTTGGGAGGGGTTGTACGTATATTACCAGTGTGGGAGGGGTTGTACGTATATTGGGAGGGGTTGTACGTATATTACCAGTGTGTGTGTTGGGAGGGGTTGTACGTATATTACCAGTGTGTGTGTTGGGAGGGGTTGTATGTATATTACCAGTGTGTGTGTTGGGAGGGGTTGTACGTATATTACCAGTGTGTGTGTTGGGAGGGTGTTGGGAGGGGTTGTACGTATATTACCAGTGTGGGTGTTGGGAGGGGTTGTACGTATATTACCAGTGTGGGTGTTGGGAGGGGTTGTATGTATATTACCAGTGTGGGTGTTGGGAGGGGTTGTACGTATATTGCCAGTGTGGGTGTTGGGAGGGGTTGTACGTATATTACCAGTGTGTGTGTTGGGAGGGGTTGTACGTATATTACCAGTGTGTGTGTTGGGAGGGGTTGTACGTATATTACCAGTGTGGGTGTTGGGAGGGGTTGTACGTATATTACCAGTGTGGGTGTTGGGAGGGGTCGTACGTATGTTACCAGTGTGTGTGTTGGGAGGGGTTGTACGTATATTAGCAGTGTGGGTGTTGGGAGGGGTTGTACGTATATTACCAGTGTGGGTGTGTTGAGAGGGGTTGTACGTATGTTGGGAGGGGTTGTACGTATATTACCAGTGTGTGTATTGGGAGGGGTTGTACGTATATTACCAGTGTGTGTGTTGGGAGGGGTTGTACGTATATTACCAGTGTAGGTGTTGGGAGGGGTCGTACGTGTGTTACCAGTGTGTGTGTTGGGAGGGGTCGTATGTATCCACATAAGTCAACTTTCCTTTCTTTTCCTTCCTTCCTTCCTTCCTTTCCTTCCATCCTTCCTTCCGTCCTTGACTCGAGGTAGTGGTGATAAAATGAGCTTTTCGTAATGCTCAGTCAGGAATAATCTTCACCAACAGACCTCACACATTCACATCCAGCGGTTTGTTTGCACTAGACATCAGTTTTACTATAAAGAGAAGACTTTAAACATGGTCCTGAGCTTTTCGTCATTTTTCTTCTCCTCAGTAATAAAATCTGACCCTGAACGAGCCCTGAAGGAAGGAAGGAATGAAGGAATCAGTAATAACATGTGACCCTGAACGAGCCCTGAGCAAACAAACATGCTCCCTTCATCAAACACTAGTAAAGACTGGAGTGACTCCTCGGTTCACAGCTGAGAGCTCAGAGATCTGAAGGACTGAGGGAGGGAGGAATGATGGCCGATCTTTAGACAGCTGAGAAACTAATGTATTGGGGAAGTTCGAAATTTTGTCCAATAGTAGTGATAATCCAGAAAATTTAGGAAGAAAAAGAACCCTGTTTATCTTTGCTATCAGGGGTATTTTAGTAAAATCAGTACAGTAATAAAATGTTCTGCCAGTAGAGTGAATATAATTATTCTCTTTTTTGCTCCACTATGTAAGGTATTACTCATAGATGGTGTATGAAAAGGAGGGAGGAAGGAAGGGAGGAAGACTGAAGGAAGTAAAGGAAACAATGAAGGAAAGGAGGGAGGAAGGAAGGGAGGAAAGGAAAGAAGGAAGGAGGGAGGGAGAGAAGAAATGGACGTAACATCCGTGACGTCACCCATTGGTTTGTGGACTGCTGCTCGGAAGCCAATAGTTTCTAATCTAGGCAGCGCCATCTTGAAAATTTCAGGTGCATGCTGGGAAAAATAAAAACACGGATTCTACTTATATGGGCATGAGGCGGGGCCATGAGCGGGGAGGTTGCTATGGTTACGAGGGCTGGATCTCGAGGACATTGGTCAATCAACCTGTCAATCAGGACGTAGCCACGCCCTAATGCATACCCTGCTTTATCGTCACATATAAAATCAGGGAGGCCAAAATGTCCCAAATGAACATCATACTGCATTGAAGAAGGCTTTAAACTAGCGATTGAGACCATAAACACATTTTGAAAACGTTTACTGAGGTTAGAAATCAAGTGAGAAGTTGGTGAATTCTCCATTGACTTGTATAGAGACGGTCGCCCCCTGGTGGCCTTTTGATAGAATGCAGCTCTAAGTTACTTCCTGATTGGCCTGGTAGAACTCCAGAAATGGGTGAAATGGTTAGATGATTCATATTTTAAGTCTTTTTTTTAAAAGTGAAAATGCCAAATGATCTTTTTAGCAGCTTCTCACGTGTGAATATTTACTAGTTTTCCAGTTTTGCGATGAGAATAATGATCAGTATGTTTCACTGTTGTTTGGCATTTTATACCCTGAACTGGTTGCAGCTGTACAGTACTACTATGATGGATCCGTTCTCTGTGTGAGGTTTGAATACAAATTTACAACAAATGAGCTCAAAATAAAATAAAATAAAATAATAAATAAGACTCAGAATAGCTGATAGCTGATACTGCAGTGGTGCAACTTTTAAATAAATGTTAAATAATCAAATTATGTTCCTGGGGGTCAGTCTCCACTTAGCCTTATAGGTAAGCCTGCCATTATATAACACACACACACACACACACACACACACACACACACACACACACACACACACACACACACACACACACAAACACACACACACACACACACACATTGTACCTTAATGTAAAAGTCTTTTTCAGAAACCATGGCAACCATAGGGGGAGAATACAAATCACTGCATTACAGCAATGCAGCTCCAACAATTTATCCATTAACACACACACACACACACACACACACACACACACACACACACACACACAGGGCCGTGGTATCTGTCCGTGATGTTCTGGCAGCAGGATGTATTTTCTGCTCGGCTCACAGCTGCAGTTAAAGATAACAGGTGTTCATGAAAACCCCCGTAACGCCCAGAGAAGCTCACAGGTGACAAGTTCAGCTTTTCATTCCCAGAAATCATAAAAGTCTTACTAATGTGTCTTTGGGTCGCATGACAAGGTGCTGAAAACAGACTTATTATTTATAACGCTGGGAAAAAAAAAATAAAAAAAAATACATATACATTTTTTAGACTTTATGCAGATCGCGTCATCTTCACTTCAAAGACACTTCCTTCTCACTGAGCGTAAATATTTTAGGTTTTTATTCATTCTGGAGTCTTAAAATCAGATCAAACGGAGATCTGTTAGCATGCACACACACACACACACACACACACACACACACACACACACACACACGCATACACACACACACACACACACACACAAACAAAAAAACCACACAACTGCATTCATGGTCAAACACAAGCAGGAAAGGATGAAGGAAGGAAGGGAGGAAAGGAGGGAGAAAGGAAGGAAGGGAGAAAGAAGGGAGGAAGAGGGGAAGGAAAGGAGGGAGGCAGGGAGGGAGGAAAGGAGGAAGGGAGGGAGGAAAGGATGGTGGAAGGAAGGAAGAATAGAGGAAAGAAGGAAGGACAGACGGAAGGAAGGAAGGAAGGAAGGAAGGAAGGAAGGGAGGGAGGAAGAAGGAAGGAAAGGATGAAGGAAAGGAAGAAGGAAGGAAAGGATGAATGACGGAAGGAAGGGAGAAGGAAGGAAGGGACGGAGGAAGAAGGGAGGAAAGAAGGAAGGAAGGAAGGACAGAGGAAAGAAGGACGGAAAGAAGGACAGAGGAAAGAAGGACGGAAAGAAGGACAGATGAAAGAAGGATGGAAAGAAGGACAGATGAAAGAAGGAAGGAAAGAAGGAAGGAAGGGAGAAGAACACAGACACACACACACACACACACACACACAACTGCATTCATGGTCAAACACAAGCAGCTGCAGTTTGGCCTCCATTGATTTAAAAAGAGGACTCCTCTCTGTTGATGCTGTACTTCCTAAATAACTTAACATATTACCTAAAACCCATTGATGCACTAACTCAAGGGTAAACTTTTACTTTCACTAAATAAAATATGAAGATTCAGCATTAGTTTCCAGGTCAGCATATTTAAGCAAATCTGTGGCATTGACGATCTTAACTCCTGTTGTCCTCGAGTCAAGGAACGATGGGAGGGGGGAAGCAAGGAAGGAAGGAAATGAAAGGAGGGAGGTAGGAAGGAAGGAAGGATGAAGGAAGGGAGCAAGTAAGGAAAGAAGGGAGGGAGAAAGGAAGAAGGAAGGAAAGGAAGGAAGAACAGAGGAAAGAAGGAAGGGATGAAGAAGGAAGGAAAGGAGGGAGGGAGGGAGGGAGGAAAGGAGTGAGGAAGAAAGAAGGAAAGGACAAAGGAAGGAAGGAAGGAAGGAAGGAAGGAAGGAAAGAAGGAAGGATAGAAGGACAGAGGAAAGAAGTAAGGAAAGAAGGACAGCGGAAAGAAGTAAGGAAGGAAGGGAGGGAGGAAAGGAGGAAGAAGGAAGGAAAGGAAAGAAGGAGGGAAAGAAGGACAGAGGAAAGAAGGAAGGACAGACGGGGGAGGAGTTGTGTCTGTTCCCTGCCAGAGGAAAGAAGGAAGGAAGGAAGGACAGAGGAAAGAAGGAAAGAAGGACAAAGGAAAGAAGGAAGGACAGACGGGGGAGGAGTTGTGTCCGTTCCCTGGAAGAATTCACCGTGATACTCGGGAGGATCTGATTCTAGATGTGTGATTATAGATTCAGGTTCCAGCCAGCAGAGTGATAACGGGAAGCAAAGTGTCAAAGAGAGAGAAACCTCGTCAGCATCACATCGAGGCTCTGCTGAAGGTTTCTAGCAGTTTGCAGAGACTATCAGCTGCATCCAAAAGTGACCACAGCATCAGAAGATCAATACATCAAACTCAGCAGCTCCCTGAGAGAGAGAGAGAGAGAGAGAGGAGGAAAAGGAACAGGAAGCTCTTCGCAGATATAGAGAAAAAAAAAACCTCTTCACATATATAGAGAGGAAAAAGTGAGACTCGGATCAGCAGAAGAAGTGTTAGGCATGGAGTCGTTTCTTCTCAGGAGGGAAACCAGACCAAACGCTCGGGGCGGGCCAAGAAATAGCAGCGAGAAAAAGTCCTTTTCACTGACTCCAAGTTAGAGATGTGTAGAAGTAACAGAGAGAGAGAGAGAGAGAGGTCTGCCTTCTTTCCTTCTTTCCTTCCTCCCTCCTTTCCTTCCTTTCCTTCCTTCTTCTTCTTCCTTCCCCACTCCCTCCTTTCCTTCCTCCTTCCCTTCCTTCCTACCTCCCTCCCTCCTTTCCTTCCTTCTTCCTCCCTCCTTTCACACACACTGGTAATATACGTACAACCCCTCCCAACACCCACACTGGTAATATACGTACAACCCCTCCCAACACACACTGGTAATATACGTACAACCCCTCCCAACACACACACTGGTAATATACGTACAACCCCTCCCAATATACGTACAACCCCTCCCAACACCCACACTGGTAATATACGTGCAACCCCTCCCAACACACACACTGGTAATATACGTACAACCCCTCCCAATATACGTACAACCCCTCCCAACACACACACTGGTAATATACGTGCAACCCCTCCCAACACACACACTGGTAATATACGTACAACCCCTCCCAATATACGTACAACCCCTCCCAACACACACACTGGTAATATACGTACAACCCCTCCCAACACACACACTGGTAATATACGTACAACCCCTCCCAACACACACACTGGTAATATACGTACAACCCCTCCCAACACCCACACTGGTAATATACGTACAACCCCTCCCAATATACGTATGACCCCTCCCAACACACACACTGGTAATATACGTACAACCCCTCCCAACACCACACTGGTAATATACGTACAACCCCTCCCAACACACAGAGAGAGAGAGAGACAGAGAGAGAGAGAGAGAGAGAGAGAGAGGTCTGCCTTCCTTCCTTCTTTCCTTCCTCCCTCCTTTCCTTCCTTCCTTCCTTCCTTCTTCCTTCCTTCTTCCTTCCCCCCTCCCTCCTTTCCTTCCTCCCTACCTCCCTCCCTCCCTCCTTTCCTCCCTCCTTTCCTTCCTTCTTCCTGTCCTTCCTCCCTCCTTCATTCCTTCTTCCTTCCTTCCTATAACTCAATTTTCTTCACTTAGTTCTTGTATAAATACTTTAATGCTGATGTTTAATTATCTTTTTCTCGTCCTTGTTTCATCTTCATCAGCTCATGTCTGTCTTCCTGAACATTGCTGTGTTTTAAATACAGCAAATACTTGTTCTGATTCTAGCATCTTTTCAGGGGGAAAAACATCTGCAAATAAAACTAAGTAGTATTTTTGAGTTTTTTCTCAGAGGGCAGCCTGTATGTAACCTAAAAGCTCTGGAGGATTCAGCTCTCTGCTCTCTGCTGCTCATTAAAGCTTATTAGAGGAACTCTGACTCCTCTGAAGACTGAAGAAGACTTTCTGTACTGCAGTTGCTTATTTGCACTTGTTTATAATTATTTAGATAAGTAACTGTCCTGCTACTCTTATTTAACCTTTTTTATACATGTTTATTTTATGTTTGTATGTCTAGGAGGCCTGGTGGAGGTTTGGGGTTGATAGAGTAGGGGGTAGAGGGTGGAGGGGGGGCTTCCTTACTTTAAACTACATGTAACCTCTGTATGTTGCTTTACACACATGGTCTGCCATTTGAAGTGATATTAATTGGAAGACATGCTCCAAGCGAGATCACTCAACTCGCTTTGAAATCTGGAAAAAATGTCATTAAACATCAAATATGGACTTCTAAAAATGAAAAATGTTGTAAGATGTACAGCCTGCTCATGAAAAATTCCTTCACAGTAGCTGTCAGGAATGTCTTTTTATTTTGCTTTAGAAAAGATAAGCTATACTTCAAAAGAACAAGATTGAAGTTTTGGAAAATATGGAAGGTCTTCTGTAATTTCCTTGAGAAAAATAATATGGAAGTAGACGGCTGGAATGAAGAGTTGATCTGAGGATGTATTTAATAATATTTGAAATATATTAAATCAAAGTAATATTTTTTTATTTATTTAATTTTATTATTTATTTTATTTATTATTTTATTTATTTATTTAATTAATTCATTATTGTTTTATTTATTTATTTTATTATTTATTTAGTTATTATTATTGTTTTTATTTTATTTTGTTTGATTTTAATTTTTACTTTCATTTTGTATTATTATAATTATTTTTTACTGCTATTATAATTACCTATATGTGCCTTCTTGTTCTCTGTAAAACTAACAAAACAAAAAAAAAATCAAATATGAATATAAAAACTGTCACAAAATGAGATAAAAAGATGAAACTATGAAGATATTATTGTGTATTTATGTCAGTGAGCTCTCTTCTCTCCTGATACTTGAGCCTTGATTTCTGCGGTTTGAAGCCCAGTTTTGGCTCTCAGTCTCAGTCCCGCCGTTCCCATGACAACAGCTCTGATTCCTCCTCATGATCCTCAGCCTGAGGGCGCAGAAACGAATTTATCAAACGGATCACAGGCTAGAAAGTCCTAAGAGTCTCTCCACTATATATTTTAATCTCCTGGAAACCTTGCATCCGTTCAACGAAACCCCCACTTCCCAACTTTCAAGGATTTCCTGAGGCCTCAGAGCCCGCCCCCCCCCCCCTCCCCAAAAAGGCCGGGGGTCTGCAGCTGAAGGCTTCGGATATTCAAATCCTCCTTTTTTAGATCTGTGTACACTAGTAGAAGGTCTCATTTATCCTTCAGCTGTTCTGCTTTACTGCTGCTGACACTGGCCCGCTCCCAAATCCAGACTACATATAGATGCTAGGCAGGTTTAGTGTGTTCATGCTGAGTAAATAATGTACATACAACCCCTCCCAACACCCACACTGGTAATATACGTACAACCCCTCCCAACACACACACTGGTAATATACGTACAACCCCTCCCAACACCCACACTGGTAATATACGTACAACCCCTCCCAACACCCACACTGGTAATTTACGTACAACCCCTCCCAACACACACACTGGTAATATACGTACAACCCCTCCCAACATCCACACTGGTAATATACGTACAACCCCTCCCAACAGCCACACTGGTAATATACGTACAACCCCTCCCAACACCACACTGGTAATATACGTACAACCTCTCCCGACACCCACACTGGTAATATACGTACAACCCCTCCCAACACCCACACTGGTGATATACGTACAACTCCTCCCAATATACGTACAACCCCTCCCAACACACACACTGGTAATATACGTATAACCCCTCCCAACACACACACTGGTAATATACGTACAACCCCTCCCAACAACCACACTGGTAATATACGTACAACCCCTCCCAACACACACACTGGTAACATGCGTACAATCCCTCCCAACACCCACACTGGTAATATACGTACAACCCCTCCCAACACCCACACTGGTAATATACGTGCAACCCCTCCCAACACACACACTGGTAATATACGTACAACCCCTCCCAACACACACACACTGGTAATATACGTACAACCCCTCCCAACACACACACTGGTAATATACGTACAACCCCTCCCAACACCCACACTGGTAATATACGTACAACCCCTCCCAATATACGTACAACCCCTCCCAACACCCACACTGGTAATATACGCACAACCCCTCCCACACTGGTAATATACGTACAACCCCTCCCAACACACACACTGGTAATATACGTACAACCCCTCCCAACACCCACACTGGTAATATACGTACAACCCCTCCCAACACACACACTGGTAATATACGTACAACCCCTCCCAACACACACACTGGTAACATACGTACAACCCCTCCCAACACCCACACTGGTAATATACGTACAACCCCTCCCAACACACACACTGGTAATATACGTACAACCCCTCCCAACACCCACACTGGTAATATACGTACAACCCCTCCCAACACCCACACTGGTAATATACGTACCACCCCTCCCAACACCCACATTGGTAATATACGTACAACCCCTCCCAACACACCCACACTGGTAATATACGTACAACCCCTCCCAACACACACGCTGGTAATATACGTACAACCCCTCCCAACACCCACACTGGTAATATACGTACAACCCCTCCCAACACACACACTGGTAATATACGTACAACTCCTCCCAACACCCACACTGGTAATATACGTACAACCCCTCCCAACACCCACAATGGTAATATACGTACAACCCCTCCCAACACACACACTGGTAATATACGTACAACTCCTCCCAACACCCACACTGGTAATATACGTACAACCCCTCCCAACACGCACACTGGTAATATACGTACAACCCCTCCCAACACACACACTGGTAATATATGTACAACCCTTCCCAACACCCACAATATACGTACGACCCCTCCCAACACCCACACTGGTAATATACGTACAACCCCTCCCAACACCCACACTGGTAATATACGTATAACCCCTCCCAACACCCACAATATACGTACAACCCCTCCCAACACCCACACTGGTAATATACGTACAACCCCTCCCAACACACACACTGTTAATATACGTACAACCCCTCCCAACACACACACTGGTAATATACGTACGACCCCTCCCAACACACACACTGGTAATATACGTACAACCCCTCCCAACACACACACTGGTAATATACGTACAACCCCTCCCAACACCCACACTGGTAATATACGTACAACCCCTCCCAACACCCACACTGGTAATATACGTACAACCCCTCCCAACACACACACTGGTAATATACGTACAACCCCTCCCAACACCCACACTGGTAATATACGTACGACCCCTCCCAACACACACTGGTAACATACGTACAACCCCTCCCAACACCCACACTGGTAACATACGTACAACCCCTCCCAACACACACACACTGGTAATATACGTACAACCCCTCCCAACACCCACACTGGTAATATATGTACGACCCCTCCCAACACCCACACTGGTAATATACGTACGACCCCTCCCAACACACACACTGGTAATATACGTACAACCCCTCCCAACACACACACTGGTAATATACGTACAACCCCTCCCAACACCCACACTGGTAATATACGTACAACCCCTCCCAACACCCACACTGGTACTATACGTACAACCCCTCCCAACATACACACTGGTAATATACGTACAACCCCTCCCAACACCACACTGGTAATATACGTACGACCCCTCCCAACATCCACACTGGTAATATACGTATAACCCCTCCCAACACCCACAATATACGTACAACCCCTCCCAACACCACACTGGTAATATACGTACGACCCCTCCCAATATACGTACAACCCCTCCCAACACACACACACTGGTAATATACGTACAACCCCTCCCAACACACACACTGGTAATATACGTACAACCCCTCCCAACACCCACACTGGTAATATACGTACAACCCCTCCCAACACACACACACTGGTAGTATACGTACAACCCCTCCCAACACCCACACTGGTAATATACGTACAACCCCTCCCAACACCCACACTGGTAATATCTGCCAATAATCAACTGGCTGCTTGTGTGACGAACTTTTGGTAACTGAAATTCCCAAGTGTCCAATAAGAGGCGGATGTTTATCAGAATAGAGAACAGAAGCTAAACCACAACCTTCCAGCTTCTGTTCCAGCAGAGAGAAAAATCCTCATTAAACTCCCATTGACTTCTTCTTCTTTTTTCTTTTTTTTACTACACTAATAAGTACAAATCCAGCATTATGTTGTGTGGTTCACTTTATATGTTAACCCTCCTTTGACTGTTCCTTCCTTCCTCCCTTCCTTCCTTCCTTCCTTCTTTCCTCCATCCCTTCCTTCCTTTCTCCCTCCCTCCCTCCTTTCCTCCCTTCCTTCCTCCTTTCCTCCCTCCCTCAGAACCTCTCTCATTATGTTGTGTGGTTCACTTTATATGTTAACCCTCCTTTGACTGTTCCTTTCCTCCTCACTTCCTTCTTTCCTTTATCCCTTCCTTCATCCCTTCCTTCTCTCCTTCCTCTTTTCCTCCATCTCACCCTCCTTACTCCTTTCCTCCCTTCCTTTCTTCCCTTCCTTCCTTCCTCTTGCCTTCCTTTCCTCCCTCCCTCCTTTCTTTCCTTCCTTCCCATCATCCCTTCCTTCCTCCCTCCCTTCCTTTTTCCCTCCCTCCCTCTTTTCCTTCCTCCCTCCCTCCTTTCCTTCCTCCCTCCCTCCCTCTTTTCCTCCCTCCCTCCCTCCTTTCCTCCCTCAGAACCTCTCTCATTATGTCGTGTGCTTCACTTCATATGTTAACGAGGAAAGAAGAGAGTTTGTTGGAAAAGACTCGTGTTGTTCTTGGCGACATTTAACGACCGCCATTCACCAGAAGCTCCAGATGTTCAGGGACTAATTCCACACTCAAAGTCATAATGGAGTTACTGTAATTGCGAGTTTCTGATTTGTTAATAGCGTTCACATCAACCTCAAAGCCGCAGTTACATCTAGGAAACTGGGATTCTTGTGAAAGCTTTGATTTATACGACCAACAAAGGAACATGAACGCCAACTATCAAAGTCTCTCATCCAATGTAATTAACCTTAAATCGTCAACGCGCATCTTTTAAACTCTCAAACGACCAACTCTGTTATCATTTGACCTTCTTGGGTTGTCAGTAGCATGGGAATCTTTCCCAATCTTTCCCAATGTTTCCCATCCAGCTGACATAAACATCACAGCTCATCAGAGGAGGTCACATCTGTAAAAACAGCAGGACGTTGAGGACAGAAGTAGGAAATGACTTTGATAAGAAAGTGTTTGAGTGAGTTTTATGAATATGAACAAAACAAAAACGTCACGATGGGGGAATGTTAGGTCTCTTTAATTTAAAGTTTGTGTAAAGTAAATACATTATACATGTTGGAAAATGGTTACAGAAAACATGTGAAAAGGCTGATAACTATGCAGGACTGAATTGTGGAGATAGAGCCTTAAGCGGTTTCTCAGCCTTTCATTTTTCCTGATTTTTTGAGCCAGAGTAGCCGGCTACTCTGTGAAGTAGTGGCGTCCCTTGGTCCCTCCCCTAATATATAAGACCAAGAGTCCGCTCTCCTCAGTGGTTAACCCGCCTAGTGGCGAGTTATTGTTACTACATCTAACACTACTACTAGTACAGTCTACAGTTAACCAGTTAGCTGAGTTAGCCGCCGAGCTAGCAGCTGAGCTAGTAGCCAAGTTAACCGCTGAGCTAGCCGCCGAGCTAGTAGTTGAGTTAGCTGCAGAAAGCTCTCAGACGTAGGGTCCATGTTTCTGGTAGAGGTGGTGACTTTGATTGACAGGTGGCACTTGGTAGGGGGCGGGGTTTCAGCGAACTCGGAGGCCACGCCCACAGCGTTTGTGAGCAGAGAAAGAGGCTGATTTTTACACAACTTTGAAGCCTAATTTCATATATTTGGCGATTTTTTTAATCATTCAAATTTGGCAGGGTGGTTAACAACACATTTTTCTGTGTTCCAGGTCTTTCACTTCCTGCCTGCATGTGATTACCTGTCCTGCACTAATGTGTTGCACCTGTGTCTCATTGTCTCCCTGTAGAGTATATAGTTTGTGCCAGTTCATCTTGCTTCAGTGTTCCAGCGTTCCCTTTGTGTTTTCCTAGTGAGACTTTAGTGTTTTTTGTCCAGTTTCTGCCTTTTCTGATTGATCTCCTTTGTGCCGACTTTTGGCATCAACTCAAGGACTGTTTCTGTTTTACCCACTGAGTACGATGCAGTTGAGTCCTTGCTCATGTCAGTTGTCAGAGTCTCAAGAGTAAAACATGACATTTATGTTGAAAATAAAGATGTAAAAGAAGCTATGATTAACCCTGCGAACCCAACGTCATTCATAAAAGAAGCTCATAGACTTCTGAAATGTGAGCCGACTACACACTGCTTTTTAGTTTCATCTTTAACAATGTGTTGTATTTTAAGAGCTTGTTATATTATCCATTGGGTCAAATCTTCATCTGAAACGTAATTAAATCTGAGTTGAATAAATGTCAAGTGTCTGCTGCTGCATTTTAATTCCTCTTTGAGATTAATCCAATATCACTCACTCTGTCTGACTGTCTACACACATCTCTCTAGTTTCGGATGTAAAATATGCAAACCTGGTGGTACGATCCTTTTAACCAGACTACCTTGTTGATAAGCGTGATCCTGATGAGGCCGTTCTCCATAATTGGGCGATTCCACTCTCTTTAAGGCTTTTGTTTGAGAGAGGATGATGGGACTAAAGACCGCGGCTCCTCCCTGAAGGTTTGTGTACCGCTGATGGGAAGCCATCACCACGACTGGATTTATTGGCTTTTAACCCACAAATTGCCTCTTCTGTTTTCTCAGCAGTAATGGCTGATGGGAGGATTTCACTCAGTCTGTTGCCCACTGATGGCAGGTCTAATGAACTCAAATACTTCATTTCACCCACGAGCGGCGGGCGAATATACGACCCTCTATAAAATTCTTGAGGAATAGTCTTACCAGTGTCTTCTCCCGCTCGGCTGAGTGAGGCTTTCTTAGGTTAGTACTGTGTTAGATGTTTGTTTTGTTTTTTTACATAATTGTGCAGTCAGACCTCTCGCTGCCTTAAAGCCTGAATCATTAAAAGTTTTTTCTAATAAAGTTTTCTTCTTTGGATCATTAAACTCAAGGCTGTATATGCTCCTCTCCATTCGGTGTTACAGTAACGATCTAATTATCTAAGGTCTACGCTGGGTGACATTTCATTAGTAAGATGTGAAGTTTCAGCAAAATTTTGTTTACCTTCAACTATGGAAGGTGAAGATCACGGGAAAAAAAAAATATATAACTTCGGATACAGCCAAAGTTGTTGGTGAGCTAGTTTTCGGTAGCTTGTCCGTTTGGCCTGTAGAAGCACACAACACAACATGACTAAAATACATCTGTTCATCATCCTGCCATGTTTCTGGCACACCACATTCATAGATCGATAACGTGAGTCTGAGATGTTCTAATATGACCATAATATTGTAGACCAACAGTGTCAAACATATGACCCGCAGGCCAGAACCGCCCCCCCCAATGGTTTAAATCCGGCCCGCTGGATAACTGTGAAAATTGCAAAAGAAGTGATTCCAATTTTTTCCTCAGTGGGCTCGGACTCATTTTATCAGCATCTCTTACCAGGTTACCCCTAGATGGTTTATTATAGTAATGTTATAATATATATTTATAGATGATTATACAATGGGTTTTACTGGTATGGCCCTCTAAAGATGAAATTTGGCTCTATGTGGCCCAGGAACTAAAACTAACTTATATTTTATTTGATGATTTTTAACACCACATTCACAGATCGATTCAGTGTAATCTACCGAATCTGTCCCTGTTCAATTGACAGAATTTACACCAATTATAATTATTTAATTGATTAGCCTTTTTCTGAGTTGTTCTAATATGACCGTAATACTGTAGACCAAAGGTGTCAAACATATAACCTGCAGGCCAGAACCGGCCCCCCAAGGGTTCAAATCCGGCCCACTGGATAACTATGCACAGTGTGAAAATAGCAAAAAAGTGATTAATAGTAATGATTCTACAATGGTTTTACTGGTCTGGCCCTCTAAAGATGAAATTTGGCTGTGTGGCTTATGAACTGCTGTAGACTATAAACCTTTTTGATTTGAGCACCATCATGACTTTCCTTCTGGTGCCACAGCATGCACTTTACACCTTCTCTCTTTTTTTGCCTTTTATAGGACATTCGTTGGCAGAGAGGCCGACAGGAAACAAGGGGAGACAGAATGAGGTATGACATGTGACAAAGGTCCTTTATCGAACTCAAACCAGGAACATTGCAGGGTTCTATCTCACGCTACGAGGTTGCTCCACCTTTTCCCTTTTATAATAGAGAAGAAATGAGAACAGTGAAGTTTTTCTCCATTTTTCATCCATCCGACAGTTTAGTTGAGTAATGAGCTCTGGAGCCTCCTGGGGCCGTTCTCCCTGGTTCAATACATGAATGAACAAATCTTTGACACTGAATGCTCAAGCTCAATTAGGTGACTTTTACCATCTGTTACCCAATCAGTAGTTTTTGGCATGCAAAATCTGCAAAGTCAGAGGCACTATAATCAGTGTAGTTATGGCCTTAGATTTGTGCTAAATGGAACAAAAGTAACAAACACACTTTAACGTCTTTGCACTGAACAAAACCGTTGAAATAAGCAAACTTATTACATATTTCCACATCTAGAGGCAACTAGGGTGTCATTATATTACATTTTTCTCTAATCAATATAAATTCACCTCTTTGTCCCATGCCTCGAGCTTTAAATTGGGAAAAAACAACAACATTACATTTCTTCAATTTGGGATCGATAAAGTGTTATTTCATTTTATCCTTTTTTTTAAGACAGTGTAATGTGCCGCTTCACTGGAGCATCGGGAGGCTTTAGAGTCCTGATCCATCTGTCAAGGACAGCGGAGTAGGAGAGGAGAGACTCAGTAACAAGCCTGTGATCGGTGAATACTTTGTGCTTAGTCGATGTTTCCTGAAGGAGTGAAGTTTAAATAAAGATCAGACACGGAGGCCCACCGAGCTCAGCAGCCATCTCACTCTGTGTTCTGTGTTTATCAATCCGTGGATCAATACTGGGAAATGTGGGGGAGGTGACCAACGATTGGCCACATTAACATTTCTGTCCTTTCCTCAGCTGATAAAAGGACTAAAAGTATTGATTGCATACTCTGGTTGTGTAATTGATAGCTGAGAATTGGCAGTAAAAAATCAATCGAGCCTTCACTTATCATTATTGAAAGGTACAATAAAGTATTTATGACCCACCAACAGCCTAATTTGGTCATAATGAATGCTGTGGTGGACAGAGTCATTGATAAGACACCTGAGTGATTATCAGATAGAGTAATGGGTTTTAAATGTGACTCTCTGCTCTCAGCCAGCATGTCTATGTCCTAACCCTAACCCAACATGGGAGAAATGCGAGTAGGCACTGGGCTTGAACTGGGCAAATTTTCCCACATGTAAAGCCCAGGTGGGTTTACTGAATGAGCCTCATAATGGATGTAAGTGGGCATTGGGATAAACAGGGCAAACTGTAGGGGCTCTATACTGTTTCAGAAACACAGGCCCCACATGTGAAGCCTCTGTAGGCTAAATGGGCCCCATTTAAAGTCCGTGTAAAGTAAGAATAAATATGTGTTCTGAGTTTGACATACCACAGAAAAGTGTGTTGTTAACCACCCTGCCAAATTTGAATGATTAAAAAAGTCGCCAAATATATGAAATTAGGCTTCAAAGTTGTGTAAAAATCAGCCTCTGTCTCTGCTCCCAAACGCTGTGGGAGTGCCCTCCGAGTCCGCTGAAACCCCGCCCCCTACCAAGTGTCACCTGTCAATCAAAGTCACCACCTCTACCAGAAACATGGACGCTACTTCTGAGAGCTCCCTGCGGCTAACTCGGCTGCTAGCTTGGCGGCTAACTGTAGACTGTAGTAGTAGTAGTGCTAACTCAGCTAACTGGCTAACTGTAGACTGTAGTAGTAGTAGTGCTAACTCAGCTAACTGGCTAACTGTAGACTGTAGTAGTAGTAGTAGTGCTAACTCAGCTAACTGGCTAACTGTAGACTGTAGTAGTAGTAGTGCTAACTCAGCTAACTGGCTAACTGTAGACTGCAGTAGTAGTAGTGCTAACTCAGCTAACTGGCTAACTGTAGACTGTAGTAGTAGTAGTAGTGCTAACTCAGCTAACTGGCTAACTGTAGACTGTAGTAGTAGTAGTGCTAACTCAGCTAACTGGCTAACTGTAGACTGTAGTAGTAGTAGTGTGTGCTGAATGTATTTCTACCTCTACAGCAGCAGGGGCGGGTTTATGCTAATCCTAGCTCCACAATTCAAATCTAAATGGTTGAAATCCTTTTTACACCTTTTTTAGAAATACATTTATGACCTATTTAATGTGTTTAGTCTGAATTCACTTTACACGGTCTTTAAGGTCCACACACTGACACATGCAGAGTCCCACAAACCAAATCATGCATATGTACATTTTCACATATTATCTTGAATTATCTTAAAAAGCAGCTTTTTCTTTTTCTGCCAAGATGCAAAGTAAATAAGCCAAAAGAAAAAAAAACATGAGAGACTGAGGAAAGCATGCAGCAAAGGTCAACCCACTTGAAGCCCATATAGGCAAACACAGGTGGGGTCACCATGGAAACTGCAGACAAACCCACTTGGGACCCATATTGCAGCCCAAATGTAACCTTTATGGGTCCCACATGGACTGAAAATGAAACTCAATATTTGATAGTAAGAACTGTAACTAATGATTATTTCCACTGTCGGTTAGTCTGCAGATTATTTTCCAATTAATCCTTCAATCAATCAACTTCCAAAACCTCCAAAGATTCAGTTTACTGTTGAGAAGTTGAGAAGAAAAATGAAACTTTAACATCTTATCAGCATCTATGCTAATGTGACCTTTGACCTTTTTAATCCAGAGGAAGAAAAAATAATGAATGTTTTAACTTACAGACATTAAAACAGCTGAAGTTCACCTTTTAATGTCCAACTAAAAATTAAATTGCACTTTTTTTTATCAGCTGTGTGAATCTCATGTGGAACAAAAAGGAGAAATTTATATTAAACTTCTTTGATTACATGATTGTGTCCTCAAACTCAAAAAATATTAAATTAGTACATTTCATCTACTTAACCCTCCTGGTGTCCTCGAGTCAAGGGGAGGAAGGAAGGAAGGAAAGGAGGTAGAAAGGAAGAAGGAAGGGAGGAAGGGAAGGAGGAGGAAGGAGGGAAAGGAAAGGAGGGAAGAAAGGAGGGAGGAAGGTAGGGGGGAGGAAAGAAAGAGAAGGAGGCAAGGAAGGAAGGAAGGAAGGAAGAAAGGAGGGAGGAAGGTAGGGGGAGGAAAGAAAGAGAGAAGGAGGGAGGGAGGAAGGACAGAAGGAAGGAAGGGAGGAAAGGAGGGAGGAAAGGAAAGAAGGAAGGGAGGAAAGGAAAGAAGAAAGGAAGGAAGGAAAGAAAGACAGAGGAAAGAAGGAAGGGAGGAAGGTAGGAGGAAAGAAAGACAGAGGAAAGAAGGAAGGGAGGAACGACGGACAGAGGAAAGAAGGAAGGGAGGTAGGACATACGGAAGGAAGTAAGGAAAGGGGTCAATTTGACCAGTGAGGACGACAGGAAGGTTAAAAGTGACTCCAGCGAGGAGAGAAACCCTCTCTCTCTCTCTCTCTCTCTCTCTCTCTCTCTCTCTCTCTCTCTCTCTCTCTCTCTCTCGTCTCTCCTCTCGTCTCTCTCTCTCTCTCTCTCTCTCTCTCTCTCTCTCTCTCTCTCTCTCTCTCTCTCTCTCTCTCTGTCGTCTCTCTCTCTGTCTCTCTCTCTCTCTCTCTCTCTGTCGTCTCTCTCTCTCTCTCTCTCTCTCTCTCTCTGTCTCTCTCTCTCTCTCTCTCTCTCTCTCTCTCTCTCTCTCTCTCTCTCTCTCTCTCTCTCGTCTCTGTGTCGTTGTCACACTCTGCTGTAGAGGATTGAGTCTTAATCTGCTTCACAACAGCCTGCAGCAGTTTGAGCTCCGTGAATATTCACACACACACACACACACACACACACACACACACACACACACACACACACACACACACACACACACATGTCAGGATGTGTTTCACAATGAACAGATGTTCTTTGTTTCTCTTTCACTCCGAGACAAACTGGAACAAACATGATTTCTGTGACTATCGCTGAGCATTTTAAGCTTTCAACACTTCACACAGTCAAGGGAGGGAGGAAGGAAAGGAGGTAAGGAAGGGAGGGAGGGAGGGAGGGAGGAAGGATGGAAGGATGGAAGCTGAGCATTTTAAGCTTTCAACACTTCACACATCAACCCAACACACTCTTCATGTTCTCATTCTGTAATTACACTCCAGTCAAGGGAGGGAGGAAGGAAAGGAGGGAAGGAAGGAAGGAAAGGAGGGAGGGAGGGAGAGAGGGAGGGAGGGAGGGAGGAAGGGAGGGAGGGAGGAAGGATGGAAGCTGAATTACACTAGAGTCAAGGGAGGAAGGAAGGAAAGGAGGGAAGGGAGGGAGGAAGGATGGAAGGATGGAAGCAGAGCATTTTAAGCTTTCAACACTTCACACTTCAACCCAACACACTCTTCATGTTCTCACTCTGTAATTATACTCCAGTCAAGGGAGGGAGGAAGGAAAGGAGGGAAGGAAGGGAGGACAGAAGGAAGGAAAGGAGGGAGGGAGGAAGGAGGGAAGGGAGGAAGGGAAGACGGAGGAAGGAAAGTAAGGAAGGGAGGGAGGGAGGATGGAAAGACGGAGGAAAGGAGGAAGAATGAAAGAAAGAGGGAAGGAAGGGAGGAGGGAAGGAGGGAGGGAGGGAGGAAGGATGGAAGGATGGAAGCTGAGCATTTTAAGCTTTCAACACTTCACACATCAACCCAACACACTCTTCATGTTCTCACTCTGTAATTACACTCCAGTCAAGGGAGGGAGGAAGGAAAGAAGGAGAGAGGGAGGAAGGAAGGAAGGAAAGGAGGGAGGAAGGAGGGAAAAAGGAGGCAAGGGAGGAAGGAAGGTAGGGGGAGGAAAGAAAGAGAAGGAGGGAGGAATGAAAGGAAGGAAGGAGGGAGGCAAGGAAGGAAGGAAGGAAAGGAGGGAGGAAGGAAGGAAGGATGGAAGGGAGGGAGGAGGAAGGAAGGACGGAAGGAAGGAAAGGAGGGAAGAAGGATGGAAGGGAGGAAGGAGGAAAGGAGGGAAGAAGGAGGGAGAGAGGAAAGGAGGGTGGGAGGAAGGAGGAAAGGAAGGACAGGTGGGAGGGAAGAAGGACAGAAAGAAGGGAGGGAGGAAGGAAGGTAGGGGGAGGAAAGAAAGAAGGAGGGAGGAAGGGAGGGAGGGAAGGAAGGAAGGGAGGAAATGAAGGAAAGAGGGAGGGATGAAGGAGGTAAAGAGGGAAGGAAAGAAGGAGGGAGGGAGGATGGAAGAGAGGAAGGAAAGAGGGAGGGAGGAAGGAAGGAAGGAATGAAAGGAAGGAAAGGAGGGAGGAAGGAGGGAAGGGAGGAAAGAGAGAGGAAGGAAAGAAAGAGAGAAGGAGGGAAAGGAGGGAGGAGGGAGGGAAGAAGGAAGGTAGGGGGAGGAAAGAAAGTGAAGGAAGGAACGAAAGAGGGAGGGAACAAGGAGGAAAGGAAGGAAGGAAGGAAAGAAAGAGGGAGGGAGGGAGGGAGGGAGGGAGGGAGGAAGGATGGAAGCTGAGCATTTTAAGCTTTCAACACTTCACACTTCAACCCAACACACTCTTCATGTTCTCACTCTGTAATTACACTCTACGCATCATCAGTCGAGTCAAGGGAGGAAGGGAGGAAGGGAGGAAGGAAGAAGGAAGGAAAGGAGGGAAGAAGGAGGGAGAGAGGAAAGGAAGGAAAGGAGGGTGGGAGGAAGGAGGAAAGGAAGGAAAGGTGGGAGGGAAGAAGGAAGGAAACAAGGGAGGGAGGAAGGAAGGTAGGGGGAGGAAAGAAAGAGAAGGAGGGAGGAAGGAAGGGAGGGAGGGAAGGAAGGGAGGAAAGGAAGGAAAGAGGGAGGGATGAAGGAGGGAAAGAGGGAAGGAAAGAAGGAGGGAGGGAGGATGGAAGAGAGGAAGGAAAGAGAGAGGAAGGAAAGAAAGAGAGAAGGAGGGAAAGGAGGGAGGAGGGAGGAAAGGAAGGAAAGAGGCAAGGACAGAAGGAAGAAAGGAAGAAAGGGCGATGGAAAGGAGGAAGAAGGAAGGAAAGGAGGGAGGAAGGAAGGATGGAAGGGAGGAAGAAGGAAGGAAAAAAGGAGGGAGGAATAAGGACAGAAGGTAGGAAGAAAGGGGGAGGGAAGAGGGAGAGAAGGATGGGAGGAAAGTAAGGAAAGAGGGAAAGACAGAAGGGAGGAAGAAAGTTGGATGGAGGGAGGAAGGAAAGGAAGGAAGGGATCACAAAGTTAAATCAGCTGCACTCAGGTGATTCATTGCAGGTTCATTCTTCCAGATTACATCATCCTATCAGGCGTTCTCATTATTTTGTCCATCCTGCTCGGAGATTACTTAACGCTCTGCATGCACACACACACACACACACACACACACACATACACACACACACACACACACACACACACACACACACACAC
>NC_070599.1:26311082-26368582 GCF_027409825.1 Scomber japonicus | reverse complement strand
GGATCGGCTTATTGATCAAACAATACTTAAGCACATGTATGACGAGTACACACACACACACACAAACACACACACACACACACACACACACACACACACACACACACACACACACACACACACACACACACACACACACACACCAGTCAGTCAGACACCAAACAAACAGAACAGCGCTCGTATCTTTTCTATCGTACGATGACATTTTCCCTTTCGCTTGTATCTCTGCAGCCAATCAAAGAAAGGTTTACCCAAGAAAGGTTATACCGAGGAGGGTTGCCACGGCGATGACAGCGGAGACGAGAGAGAAAAACAACATGCGGAGAAGGAGGAGAGAGCGTGTGTTCTTTTTTTTCTGAGTCTCTTTTCTTCTTCTTCTTCTTCTTCTTCTTCGTGTGCTTGTACAGAGAGAGAGTCGGGGGGGGGTGGGGGGGGGAGGTCAGTGGGCCGGTTGGACTTTGACGTCACGGGTCTGAATCCCCCCCGACATGCTACCTCTGCTCCGATCTTTAGTCGTGTGTCATCCCTCATCTGTCTCCTACGTTGAGCTACTTCCTAATAACGTAGAAATGCCAGCGAGATAATGTCAGATAAAGGTTCCTGCTCAACAACACGAGGAGCTATCGGACACATCTGGGTTTTAAAGGCAACTTAAACTGAGCTGGATCCGTTGTAGGGTTACCAAGGTTACCAAGGTTACCAAGGTTACCAAGGAAGGAAGGAAAAGAAGACAGGGAGGAGGAAAGGTAGGAAAGACAGATGGAAGGAAGGAAGGAAGGAAGGAAAGATGGAAGGAAGGAAGGGAAGAAGGGCAGGTAGAAGGAAGGAAGGAAGGAAGGAAGGAAGGGAAGAAGGGCAGATAGAAGGAAGGAAAGATGGAAGGAAGGAAGGGAAGAAGGGTAGATAGAAGGAAGGAAGGAAGGAAGGAAGGAAAAGAAGGGCAGATGGAAGGAAGGAAAAGAAGACAGGGAGGAGGAAAGGTAGAGAGGAGGAAAGGTAGGAAGGACAGGTGAAGGGAAGAAGGGCAGATAGAAGGAAGGAAGGAAGGAAGGAAGGAAGGAAGGAAAAGAAGACAGGGAGGAGGGAAGGATGGAAGGAAGGGAGAGAAGAGAGGACAAGAAGGAAAAGAAGGAAGGAAGGAAGGAAGGAAGGAAGGAAGGGAAGAAGGGCAGATGAAAGGAAGGAAGGAAAAGAGGACAGGAGGAGGGGAGGTAGGAAGGAAGGACAGACGGAAGGAAGGAAGGGAAGAAGGAAAGATGGAAGGAAGGAAGGAAAAGAAGACGGAGGAGGAAAGGTAGGAAAGACAGATGGAAGGAAGGAAGGAAGGAAGGAAGGAAGGAAAAGAAGACAGGGAGGAGAAAAGGTAGGAAGGACAGAGGGAAGGAAGGAAGGAAGGAAGGAAGGAAGGAAGGAAAAGAAGACAGGGAGCAGGGAAGGAAGGAAGGAAGGAAGGAAAAGAAGACAGGGAGGAGGAAAGGTAGGAAAGACAGATGGAAGGAAGGAAGGAAGGAAGGAAGGGAAGAAGGGCAGATAGAAGGAAGGAAGGAAGGACAAGAAGGAAGGAAAAGAAGACAGGGAGGAGGAAAGGTAGGAAAGACAGAGGGAAGGAAGGAAGGAAGGAAGGACGGAAGGAAAAGAAGACAGGGAGCAGGGAAGGAAGGAAGGAAGGAAAAGAAGACAGGGAGGAGGAAAGGTAGGAAAGACAGATGGAAGGAAGGAAGGAAGGAAGGAAAGATGGAAGGAAGGAAGGGAAGAAGGACAGATGGAAGGAAGGAAAAGAGGAAGAAGGAAACTGGACCAGATTGAGCTACTTCCTAATAGCGTAGAAATGCCAGCGAGATAATGTCAGATAAAGGTTCCTGCTCAACAACACGAGGAGCTATCGGACACATCTGGGTTTTAAATGCAACTTAAACTGAGCTGGATCCGTTGTAGGGTTACCAAGGTTACCAAGGTTACCAAGGAAGGAAGGAAAAGAAGACAGGGAGGAGGAAAGGTAGGAAGGACAGAGGGAAGGAAGGAAGGCAGGAAGGAAGGAAAGATGGAAGGAAGGAAGGGAAGAAGAGCAGATGAAAGGAAGGACGGAAGGAAAAGAAGACAGGGAGGAGGGAAGGTAGGAAAGAGAGATGGAAGGAAGGAAGGAAAGATGGAAGGAAGGAAGGGAAGAAGGGCAGATGGAAGGAGGGAAGGAAGGAAGGACGGAAAAGAAGACAGGGAGGAGGAAAGGTAGAGAGGAGGAAAGGTAGGAAGGAAGGCAGGAAGGGAAGAAGGGCAGATGGAAGGAAGGAAGGAAGGAAGGAAGGAAGGAAAAGAAGACAGGGAGGGAAGAAGGGCAGATGGAAGGAAGGAAGGAAGGAAGGAAGGAAAAGAAGACAGGGAGGAGGAAAGGTAAAGAGGAGGAAAGGTAGGAAGGGACAGACGGAAGGAAGGAAGGAAGGAAGGCAGGAAGGGAAGAAGAGCAGTTGAAAGGTAGGGCGGAAAAGAAGACAGGGAGGAAGGGAGGTAGGAAAGACAGATGGAAGGAAGGAAGGAAGGAAGGAAGGAAAGATGGAAGGAAGGAAGAGAAGAAGGGCAGATAGAAGGAAGGAAGGAAGGCAGGAAAGGAAGAAGGGCAGATGGAAGGAAGGAAGGAAGGAAGGAAAAGAAGACAGGGAGGAGGAAAGGTAAAGAGGAGGAAAGGTAGGAAGGACAGACGGAAGGAAGGAAGGAAGGAAGGAAGGCAGGAAGGGAAGAAGGGCAGATGAAAGGAAGGAAGGAAAAGAAGACAGGGAGGAGGAAAGGTAGGAAAGACAGATGGAAGGAAGGAAGGAAAGAAGGAAAGATGGAAGGAAGGAAAAGAACACAGGGAGAAGGAAAGGTAGAGAGGAGGAAAGGTAGGAAGGAAGGCAGGAAGGCAGGAAAGGAAGAAGGGCAGATGGAAGGAAGGAAGGAAGGAAGGAAGGAAAAGAAGACAGGGAGGAGGAAAGGTAAAGAGGAGGAAAGGTAGGAAGGACGGAAGGAAGGAAGGAAGGCAGGAAGGGAAGAAGAGCAGATGAAAGGTAGGACGGAAAAGAAGACAGGGAGGAAGGGAGGTAGGAAAGACAGAGGGGAGGAAGGAAGGAAGGAAGGAAAAGAGGACAGGGAGGAGGAAAGGTAGGAAAGACAGATGGAAGGAAGGAAGGAAGGAAAGATGGAAGGAAGGAAGAGAAGAAGGGTAGATAGAAGGAAGGAAGGAAGGAAAAGAAGACAGGGAGGAGGAAAGGTAGGAAAGAGAGATGGAAGGAAGGAAGGATGGAAGGAAGGAAGGTTTCTAAACTGATTTTTATCATTTCTATCAAAGTACAGACTTTACACGAGCTTCAATTCTACAAATTTAAGGCTCAACAACCACATTAACCATACGAACAAGGTGTTATAGAGTCTGTATCTCCTACCACTTTAATTTATTTAACTTTAACAAGGTTTCACATTGCTAAAGACTTTCTGTTTGGCACTGGTTACCATGGAGATACAAGAAGCTCTCAGGAAGTGACGTGATAATTACACCTCAATATATAGCTACCGTTTAGACCAGGCGGGGAGATCTGGTCCTCTGAAATGAGGCCAACCAGGAAGTAACTTAGAGCTGCATTCTATCAAAAGGCCACCAGGGGGCGACCGTCTCTATACAAGTCAATGGAGAATTCACCAACTTCTCACTTGATTTCTAACCTCAGTAAACGTTTTCAAAATGTGTTTATGGTCTCAATCGCTAGTTTAAAGCCTTCTTCAATGCAGTATGATGTTCATTTGGGACATTTTGGCCTCCCTGATTTTATATGTGACGATAAAGCAGGGTATGCATTAGGGCGTGGCTACGTCCTGATTGACAGGTTGATTGACCAATGTCCTCGAGATCCAGCCCTCGCAACCAATCGCAGCCTCCCCGCTCCGCCGTTGGTCCCGCCCATACGGCCGTTCATGACTCCGCCTCATGCCCATATAAGTAGAATCCGTGTTTTTATTTTTCCATTGACTTGTATAGAGACGGTCGCCCCCTGGTGGCCTTTTGATAGAATGCAGTTCTAAGTTACTTCTGCATTGGCCTCATTTCAGAGGACAGGAACTCCCCGCCTGGTTTTACACTGATTAATGTAATGTGCTTTAGCGACCACTAGGTGGCACGGACGAGGACAACAGGTCAAAGTTAAACAGAATGAAGTATAAGATCCAGCAAACCCAGAATATAATGTTCCTATATGAGGACGCAAGAGGTAAAGAGACTTGTACAATGTTTAAATCTCATGTGAGCAGGTTGAAATTGAAGTTTATTATTATTATTATTCCTTCTGTACATAAATAGATAAAACAACACAGAGACATAAAAACAATTAACAGGAAATAAATACCTTGCTGCCTTCCTGTTACACTCTGTAGCTTTAACCTTCCTTCCTTTCCTTCCTTCCTCCCTCCCTCCCTCCCATCCTTCCTTCCCTCCTGTTACACTCTGTAACTCTGTGTATGTGACATGAATTTCAATGCTTTCACCCTAATTGGCCTTCTAGATGGAACAACACTCAATTAACTATTGAGTTGTGTGTGCTGGGTCTCCTAAGAGACTGTGAATCTCAAGTGAGCAGGTTGAAATTGAAGTTTATTAAAACACAACTTCAGAGAGAGAATCAACCCGTCTGTTTTGACTCTTCCTTCTGTCCTCCTTCCCTTCCCTTCCTTCCTTCCTCCCTTCCTTCTTTCCTCTGTAACTTCTTTCCTTCCTTCATCCCTTCCTCTTTTCCTTTCTCCCTCCCTCCCTCCCTCCTTCTTTCCTCCCTCCTGCCTTCCTTCCTCCCTCCTTACCTTCCTTCTTCCTCCCTTCGTTCCTTCTTTCCTTTCCTTCCTTCTTCCTCCCTCTGCAGGTGTAACTGCTGTTGATGCAGATTAAGATATTACAACTTCAGACATTCAGACCTTTCCTTCCTTCCTTCCTTCCTTCCTTCCTTCCTCCCTTCCATTCTTCCTCCCTACCTTCCATCCTTCCTTCCTCCCTTCCTCCATCCCTCCCTCCATCCCTCCCTCCCACAACCAGTACCAGATATCACCTGCCAGGAAGCCAAGATACCACTATTTAATCACATGTTGAACAGTAGCACACATATTGGGTGTGTAGTGTATAGTGTGTGATTTCTGGGTCTCCGTAGAGACTGTGAATCTCGAGTGAGCAGGTTGAAATTGAAGTTTATTAAAACACAACTTCAGAGAGAGAATCAACACCTCTGCAGGCGTCACCGTTGTTGGTTGAGAGGTTGAGATGTCACAACTTCAGACAGAGTACATCACCCGCCAGGAAGCAGCTTGAGGGGGAAGAAAGAAAAAGAGAGAGTCCTCGCTGTGACTGTAAAGCAATCATCCAGGTGAGTGGGTAAGTGTCTGGTTCCCCGTGTAGCTCCGTGTGATGGTTTTGTTCATGTGAAATGTCTGAGCAGCGGGGGGGGGGGGGGGGGGGGGAGACGAGCAGCAGGGGGGTGGGGGGGGGCGTGCCGCCGGAGTAGCTGTAAACTCTGACTGTCCTCTGTGACGGACGGGGGAGACGGCCACATTCTCAAATCCATTAGAAACAAAATGCCCCAGAATTACCATAGCAACGGGTCGTTTCGCCGACTCGCCGTCTGAGGAGAAATCATGCGGAACATTTATTGATAGCGCCGCCTCTATCGGCGGTCTGTGCGGCGTTCGGTCTGAGGGGGGGTGGCGATGACGGCGGAGAGGTGAGGAGGCAGCTGATTGGACAGATTGGATAATGTGCAGTTTATTTCATGGTCATTTTTGACTTCGGAGAGCGGCAGAAAATATAAGTGAGCCTGTTTTCCTCTGCTGGATAAACACATAAATTAACACCGAGCAGCAAAATGAGAAGCAGCACGTAGCGAGGTTGAAGACCAAACAGGACTTTGGAGTTATTAAAGTTGACTGTAAAAACTTATTTTAAGAACAGGGACTTCATTTCCCATCATATGGAGCTGAAATGATGTGGGATATTGGATATCCCCCATGGTTCCCGGTGGTACTGCTCTGTTTGGTCCGTATCTGTAAGCTTTATGGAAACGTGCAGAAATACGGACGAAATGAACGCAGAGCACGAACAGAAGGCTCCGTCTGGATCCAGATTTAGGAAGGAAAGATGGGAGGAAGGAAAAAAGAAAGGGAGCAAGGACAGATGGAAGGAAGGGAAAAAGGGAGAAAGGAAGAGAAGACAAGAAGGAAGGAAAAGAAGAGAGGAAGGAAGAAACTAAGGAAGGAGAAAAAAGAACACAGGAAAGAAAGATGGAAGGAAGAAAGGGAGCAAGGACAGATGGAAGAAAGAGAGGAAGGAAAGATGGAAGGAAGGAAGAAACAAAGGGAGCAAGGGAAAAAGGGAGAAAGGAAGGAAAAGAAGACAGGAAAGAAACGGAGCAAGGACAGAAGGAAGGAAGGAAGGAAGGAAGGAAGGAAGGAAGTGGGCCGCATTGGACCCCTTGGTGTCCTGGTTCTGGCCCACGGGCTGCATGTTTGACTCCTTTGCACTAGAGCTACGTATGGAGTAGTGACAGCAACACTGCCCCCCCATGGTTCCCGGTGGTACTGCTCCGTTTGTATCCGTATTTAACGTTGAGCATAAATGGGCCTTTAGAGGTTTGCTAAAGTAAAGAAGCAACAAGTTCATCATTTTAATATAAGATTGTGTCATGTTGTGTTGTGTTGTGTTGTGTTGTGTACTTCCTCGCCTTGGTCCACGTCAGGATGAGATAGAAGTTCTGAGTTTTGTGTTGTGTGGATGTATGACGGCTGCTTTGACCCTGCAGGTCTGTGAGTCCTGATGGATCCTCTCATCGACGACATTAAGACGTCTGATGGTCTCCCTTCCTTCCTCCCTCCCTTCCTTGCTCCTTTCCTTCCTTCTTCCTCCCTTCCATCCTTCCTCCCTCCCTTCCATCCTTCCATCCTTCTTCCTCCCTTCCATCCTTCCTCCCTCCCTTCCATCCTTCCTCCCTCCCTTCCATCCTTCCTTCCTTCTTCCTCCCTTCCATCCTTCCTCCCTCCCTTCCATCCTTCCATCCTTCTTCCTCCCTTCCATCCTTCCTCCCTCCCTCCCTTCCTTCCTTCCTTCCTTCCTTCCTCCCTCCCACAACTTCAGACAGAGTACCAGATATCACCTGCCAGGAAGCCAAGATACCACTATTTAATCACATGTTGAACAATAGTACACATATTGGGTATGTAGTGTATAGTGTGTGATTTCTGTTTTGACTATTCCTTCTTTCCTTCCCTCCTTCCTTCCTCCCTCCCTTCCTTGCTTTCCTCTCATTGACCACATTAAGACGTCTGATGGTCACCAGGTTCCTGACGTGTGTCCAGAACAGATAAAGCTTTGGGGTCTTGGAAAGGGCACGAACATGGTTAAGTGCTAGGAGATCATTTATGGCTCAAAGCCCCACTTTCCTTTGTCCTCATGATGAAGGACCACGCTAACAACATGATGCACTTTAGTGATTTATTAAGAAGAAAGGATTGATTGAGGAGGCTTGTGTAGGAAGCGTGGACCCATTTAGGATTAATGAAGGAGAGGGAGAAATGGAAAGAGAGGAAAAACAGATGGGGCAGAACACAAGAGCGGAGTGGAGGAGAAGCCTAGATGGTACTTATAGAAGGAGGAAACTACGCTTTATAAGCTTCTATATATGCAAATATGTCTCTTTGTGACTATTTGCCTTTGGCTGCAGTGATATGGGCCGACATGTTTGACCAATCATAGATCATTTCTTTGTTCTTTGCTCCTTGAGATCAGGCGGGGAGCTCTGGTCCTCTGAAATGAGGCCAACCAGGAAGTAACTTAGAGCTGCATTCTATCAAAAGGCCACCAGGGGGCGACCGTCTCTATACAAGTCAATGGAGAATTCACCAACTTCTCACTTGATTTCTAACCTCAGTAAACGTTTTCAAAATGTGTTTATGGTCTCAATCGCTAGTTTAAAGCCTTCTTCAATGCAGTATGATGTTCATTTGGGACATTTTGGCCTCCCTGATTTTATATGTGACGATAAAGCAGGGTATGCATTAGGGCGTGGCTACGTCCTGATTGACAGGTTGATTGACCAATGTCCTCGAGATCCAGCCCTCGCAACCAATCGCAGCCTCCCCGCTCCACCGTTAGTCCCGCCCATACGTCCGCCCCATGACTCCGCCTCATGCCCATATAAGTAGAATCCGTGTTTTTATTTTTCCCAGCATGCACCTGAAATTTTCAAGATGGCGCTGCCTAGATTCGATACTATTGGCTTCCGAGCAGCAGTCCACAAACCAATGGGTGACGTCACGGATGTTACGTCCATTTCTTATATACAGTCTACGGTTGAGATGAGCTGATGTTACTCTGACAGCGTTCTCCGCAGCGCTTCATCTTTGTGTTCAGTGTTTTCAGACAAGGTTCACACTCCTCCAGTAAGGATGAATTTAAGTTCCACAAAACTCCAAAACTCTTTATATTAAGATGATGACACATTCGCTGTTTAAGCCTCCTGTTCTGCTCCCGGGTCAAATTGACCCTATCTCTTTTGACTGTTCCTTCCTTCCTTCCTTCCTTCTCTCCTTCCGTCCTTCCTTCCTTCCTTCCTTCCTTTCTTCGTTACTTCCTTCCTTATTTCCTTTTTTCTCACTTCCTT
The DNA here is from genome assembly GCF_027409825.1 of Scomber japonicus. Taxonomy (NCBI): domain Eukaryota; kingdom Metazoa; phylum Chordata; class Actinopteri; order Scombriformes; family Scombridae; genus Scomber; species Scomber japonicus. Next base: position 26,359,928 of record NC_070599.1, on the reverse strand, counting down.
CCTCTTTCCTTCCTTCCTTCCTTCCTTCCTCATTCCTTCCTCATTCCTTCTTTCCTTCCTCTTTTCCTCCTTCCTTCCTTCGTTGCTTCCTTCCTTCCTAATTCCTTCTTTCCTCTCCTTCCTTCCTTCCTTTGTTACTTCTTTCCTTCCTCATTTCCTTTTTTCTCACTTCCTTCCTTCTTTCCTCCCTTCCTTCGTTCCTTCCTCATTTTGTTCGTTCCTTCCTTCCTTCCTTCCTTCCTCCCTTCCTTCGTTCCTTCCTCATTTTATTCGTTCCTTCCTTCCTTCTCTCCTTCCTTCCTTCCTTGACCTGAGCACAACAGGAGGGTTAAGCAAGTCTTCAAACATGAGCGTAATAGAAAGTGAAGGTCACACAGAGTTTGGATTAAAGGAAAGGAAAGGAAAGGAAAAGGAATAATACAAACAGTCGGGTACAATTCTCAGAAGTCAGATAAAATGCCAAAAACATTTTGTTCCATCAACTAAATGTTATGTCTGAGCTGATTTTCATGCCTGGAGGGAGAGAAAATGAATAGCTGACACCTGACAAATACCATGATTTGGTTTTTGTGATGAGTCTGCTGAGTCACAACAGTCTAATCTCATCTGGTGTGACTCACCATGTAAAGTTTTATAATCAGGAACCGAAGCCTCGTATCTCCTGAGAGCGAAGGAAGGAAGGAATGAAGGAAAGGATGAAGGGAGGAAGGAAGGAAGGAATGAAGGAAAGGATGAAAGGAGGAAGGAAGGAAGGAATGAAGGAAAGGATGAAGGGAGGAAGGAAGGAAGGAATGAAGGAAAGGATGAAAGGAGGAAGGCAGGAAGGGAGGAAGAAGGAAGGAAGGGAAGGAGGATGGAAGGGGGGAAGGATGGAAAGGAGGAAGAAGGAAGGAAAGGGTGGAAGGAAGGAAGGAAGGAAAGAGGGAGGGAGGAAGAAAGGACAGAAGGAAGGAAGAAGGGGGATGGAAGAAGGAAAGAAGGAGAGAAGGAGGGAGAGAGGAAGGACAGAAAGAAGGAGGGAGGGAGGAACGATAGACAGACAGAAGGGAGGCAAGAAGGAAGGAAGGAAAGAAGGAAGGAAGGATGGAAGGGGGGGGTGGAAAGGAGGAAGAAGGAAGGAAAGATAGAAAGAAGGAAAGATGGAAGGAAGGAAAGATGGAAGGAAGGAAGGAAGGAAGGAAGGAAAGATAGAAATAAAGAAAGGACAGGAAGGACAAATGGAAGGAAGAGAAGACAGGAAGGAAAGAAGGAAGGAAGGAAGGAAAGGAGGAAGGCCTTTTCATATGTCAAATGAAACCAGGACGAGTTAATTTCAAATTAGGAAGCCTTTTATTCAGCTGGAAGGAAGAGAGGAAGGGAAGAAGGAAGGAAGGAAGGAAGCCTTTTATTCAGCTGGAAGGAAGAGAGGAAGGGAAGAAGGAAGGAAGGAAGGAAGCCTTTTATTCAGCTGGAAGGAAGAGAGGAAGGGAAGAAGGAAGGAAGGAAGGAAGCCTTTTATTCAGCTGGAAGGAAGAGAGGAAGGGAAGAAGGAAGGAAGGAAGGAAGCCTTTTATTCAGCTGGAAGGAAGAGAGGAAGGGAAGAAGGAAGGAAGGAAGGAAGCCTTTTATTCAGCTGGAAGGAAGAGAGGAAGGGAAGAAGGAAGGAAGGAAGGAAGCCTTTTATTCATCTGGAAGGAAGAGAGGAAGGGAAGAAGGAAGGAAGGAAGGAAGCCTTTTATTCAGCTGGAAGGAAGAGAGGAAGGGAAGAAGGAAGGAAGGAAGGAAGCCTTTTATTCAGCTGGAAGGAAGAGAGGAAGGGAAGAAGGAAGGAAGGAAGGAAGCCTTTTATTCAGCTGGAAGGAAGAGAGGAAGGGAAGAAGGAAGGAAGGAAGGAAGCCTTTTATTCAGCTGGAAGGAAGAGAGGAAGGGAAGAAGGAAGGAAGGAAGGAAGCCTTTTATTCAGCTGGATTGGATAAATTAGTATCCGAATGCACAATATCGAGTCAATTAACTGTCTCTGGATCGGTTATTACTGCAGATTGGAAATATTTCAGCCAGTTCTTCAGAGGAGACCCAGGAGAGATCTGCAGCTGTGGGTCTGGAAGAAGGAGTGGAAGAAAGATTGCTCTCTACTGATTGGGGTTTTTATATTCATCTATACATTACACCTTGGAGGGATGTGCCTTAATTACATCCTGATAACCATCATGTAAAAAAAAACAAAAAAAAAATGGAAGAGAGGAAGGATGGAACGAAGAAAGAAAGGGAGCAAGGACAGATGGAAGGAAGGGAAAAAGGGAGAAAGGAAGAGAAGACAAAAAGGAAGGAAGGAAGGAAGGAAGGAAAAGAAGACAGGAAAGAAAGATGGAAGGAAGAAAGGGAGCAAGGACAGATGGAAGGAAGGGAAAAAGGAAGGAAGGAAAGAAGGGAGGAAGGAAAAGAAGACAGGAAAGAAAGATGGAAAGAAGAAAGGGAGCAAGGACAGATGGAAGAAAGAGAGGAAGGGAGAAAGGAAGAGAAGACAAAAAGGAAGGAAGGAAGGAAGGAAAAGAAGACAGGAAAGAAAGATGGAAAGAAGAAAGGGAGCAAGGACAGATGGAAGGAAGGGAAAAAGGGAGAAAGGAAGAAAGAAAGGGAGCAAGGACAGATGGAAGGAAGGGAAAAAGGAAGGAAGGAAGGAAAAGAAGACAGGAAAGAAAGATGGAAGGAAGAAAGGGAGCAAGGACAGATGGAAGGAAGAGAGGAAGGGAAGAAGGAAGGAAGAAGAAAGATTGCTCTCTACTGATTGGGGTTTTTATATTCATCTATACATTACACCTTGGAGGGATGTGCCTTAATTACATCCTGATAACCATCATGTAAAAAAAAACAAAAAAAAAATGGAAGAGAGGAAGGATGGAACGAAGAAAGAAAGGGAGCAAGGACAGATGGAAGGAAGGGAAAAAGGGAGAAAGGAAGAGAAGACAAAAAGGAAGGAAGGAAGGAAGGAAGGAAAAGAAGACAGGAAAGAAAGATGGAAGGAAGAAAGGGAGCAAGGACAGATGGAAGGAAGGGAAAAAGGAAGGAAGGAAAGAAGGGAGGAAGGAAAAGAAGACAGGAAAGAAAGATGGAAAGAAGAAAGGGAGCAAGGACAGATGGAAGAAAGAGAGGAAGGGAGAAAGGAAGAGAAGACAAAAAGGAAGGAAGGAAGGAAGGAAAAGAAGACAGGAAAGAAAGATGGAAAGAAGAAAGGGAGCAAGGACAGATGGAAGGAAGGGAAAAAGGGAGAAAGGAAGAAAGAAAGGGAGCAAGGACAGATGGAAGGAAGGGAAAAAGGAAGGAAGGAAGGAAAAGAAGACAGGAAAGAAAGATGGAAGGAAGAAAGGGAGCAAGGACAGATGGAAGGAAGAGAGGAAGGGAAGAAGGAAGGAAGAAGAAAGATTGCTCTCTACTGATTGGGGTTTTTATATTCATCTATACATTACACCTTGGAGGGATGTGCCTTAATTACATCCTGATAACCATCATGTAAAAAAAAACAAAAAAAAAATGGAAGAGAGGAAGGGAAGATGGAAGGAACGAAGAAAGGAAGGGAGCAAGGACAGATGGAAGGAAGGGAAAAAGGGAGAAAGGAAGAGAAGACAAGAAAAATGGAAGGAAGGAAGAAAGGGAGCAAGGACAGATGGAAGGAAAAGAGGAAGGGAGAAACGAAGAGAAGACAAGAAGGAAGGAAGGAAGGAAGGAAGGAAGGAAGGAAAAGAAGACAGGAAAGAAAGATGGAAGGAAGAAAGGGAGCAAGGACAGATGGAAGGAAGGGAAAAAGGAAGGAAGGAAAGAAGGGAGGAAGGAAAAGAAGACAGGAAAGAAAGATGGAAAGAAGAAAGGGAGCAAGGACAGATGGAAGGAAGAGAGGAAGGGAAGAAGAAAGGAAGGAAGGAAGGAAGGAAGGAAAAGAAGACAGGAAGGAAAGATGGAAAGAAGAAAGGGAGCAAGGACAGATGGAAGGAAGGGAAAAAGGGAGAAAGGAAGAAAGAAAGGGAGCAAGGACAGAGGGAAGGAAGAGAGGAAGGACAGATGGAAGGAAGAAGAAGGATGGCTTCATCTATACATTACACCTTGGAGGGATGTGCCTTAATTACATCCTGATAACCATCATGTGGTTTTATAAATTATTCCTGCTGCTATTTTTAATATTGTTTTAATTCTCTGGAGTCAAGGATGTGTCGAGGACGAAGTCAAACGCATCAAATCTATATTCAAATGTAGTAATTATTAATTCACTGAAACCTCCTGATGGTCGTGGTCGTGTTTCTCTTTACATTCCTGGAGGCTGCTGCAGATGTTTCACACGTTAAACACCTTTTAAACATTAATGTGTCGTCATTTTGATTATAGCAGAAAGAAATCTATAAGTGGACATTTCCACAATACGGACGCATTTCCTCCCTACAAGAAAGAAAGGGAGGGAGGAAGGAAGGAAGGACAGAAGGAATGAAGGACAGAAGGAAGAAAGAAGGGGAATAAGGAAGGACAGAAGGAAGAAAGAAGGGGAATAAGGAAGGACAGAAGGGAGGAAGAAAGGGAGGAGGGAAGGAAAGACAGAAGGAAGGAAGAAAGGGAGGAAGGACAGATGGAAGGAAGAAGGGGAGGAAGGAAGGAAAGACAGAAGGAAGGACAGATGAAGGAAGGAAGGACAGAAGGAAGGGAGGAAGGACAGAAGGAAGAAAGAAAGGGAGGAAGGACTGATAGAAGGAAGGAAGGACAGAAGGAAGAAAGAAAGGGAGTAAGGAAGGACAGATAGAAGGAAGGAAGGACAGAAGGAAGGGAGGAAGGAAGAAAAGGACAGACGGAAGAAAGAAAGGGAGGAAGGACAGCAGGAAGGAAGGAAAAGAACACAGGAAGGAAAGTGGGCCGGATCGCACCCCTCGGCGGGCCGGTTCTGGCCCCCGGGCCGCATGTTTGACACCCCTGCTTTAGAGCAACTCAAGTATCAAGACGCTGTCGAGTGATGGAGTGATCTTCTCCTTCATTGCACAATACGGATGCACTTCCTGTATGAGATTAGATCCGATGATTAAAAGTAGAAATGGAAGAAAATAGCATCCAGTCATCCATATTGATATTTTACTAATTAAATATTTGTTCTTCAGAATTAATTTAAACCTCTTTATTCATTATTATTCTGTGTTTGTTTGTTTTTTTGGTGCTTTTTGCTTTTTGTTCATCATCATTTTCACGATCAGCTGGGAGCAAATTAACAGAACATTTAAATTCACCGTGGAAACAACAACGTTAGAGCGACGTTAGCTTCTTACGAGTAATGAATTGTTAAAATGAGAATAACAAGTGCAACATTTTCAGTTTCTCCTCGAAGGCATTTATGGGGTTTTATGCTCGAAAAGTGACAATTAGTGTGAAATGAAGGATGAAAAAACAGCTTGAGAAAGAAGTTCAAACTGTTTACTTTCACACGGCCAATCACTGCTTAACGTGGGCATACTCGTCCAATTCTCAGTGTTACTAAATTGACCGTATCAAGTCAAGTCAAGTTTATTTATAAAGCACATTTAAAAAACAACCTCAGTTGAGCCAAAGTGCTGTACAGTTATTAAAATACAATATAATCACACACAATATAATAATAAATAAAACAATAAAACCCGCTGCTCCTCCGCATCGAGAGGAGCCAGATGAGGTGGCTCGGGCATCTAATCAGGATGCCTCCCGGACGCCTCCCTGGTGAGGTGTTCAGGGCACGTCCCACCGGTAGGAGACCCGGGACACGCTGGAGAGACTATGTCTCTCGGCTGGCCTGGGAACGCCTCGGGATCCCCCGGGAAGAGCTGGACGAAGTGTCTGGGGAGAGGGAAGTCTGGGCTTCCTGCTTAGGATGCTGCCCCCGCGACCCGACCCCGGATAAAGCGGAAGAAGATGGATGGATGGATGGAAACAATAAAGGAATAGTAAGAGCTCAATTAAAAAACTAAACACTATATAAAATCACTATAAAAAACATACACTATAACTTTATTGGTGTAATTATAATGTATGTGAAAAGGGTAGTAAGTAGTAAGTAAGAAAAGGAAGTAATCAGAAATCAGTTGTTTTTTATGCTCAAAATTGAAACTTGAAAACTCATTTGCCAGTGTAGTGTTAAAACATTGGTCTGTTAGAGGAGGACATCTATCTGTATATGTGTCTTTGAGTTTCAATTTGAACTTTTTTGGGGTATAAAAAGAAGAAACAGCTTAAAAAAGAAGTTCAAACTGTGTTTACTTTCACACGGCCAGTCACTGTTTAACCCTCCTGTTGTCCTCAAGTCAAGGAAGGGAGGGAGGAAGGGAAGAAGGGAGGGAGGAAGGATGGATGAAGGAAAGGAGGGAGGAAGGGAGAAGGAAGGGATGAAGGAAAGAAATGAGGGAGGGAGGGAGGAAGGAAAGAAGGAAGGGAGGAAGGACAGAAAGAAGGGAGGAAAGACAGAGGAAGGAAAGAGAGAGAAGGCAGGAGGAAGGACAAAGGAAGGAAGGAAAGGAAAGGAAGGAAGGAGGGAAGGAAAGGAAGGAAGGAGGGAAGGAAAGGAAGGAAGGAGGGAAGGAAAGAAGAAGGGAGGAAGGAAGGAGGGAAGGAAAGGAAGGAAGGAGGGAAGGAAAGAAGAAGGGAGGAAGGAAGGAAGGAAAGGAAGAAAGAAAGGATGGAGGAAAGAAGGAAGGAAGGAAGGAAGGTAGGAGGGAGGGAGGGAGAAAGGAAAAGAGGAAGAGAGGAAGGACAGAAGGAAGGGAGGAAAGAGAGAGGAAGGGAAGGGAGGAAAGAGAGAGGAAGGAAAGAGAGGAGAAGGAGGGAGGAAGGACAGACGGAAGGAAGGAAGAAAGGGAGGAAAGGAGGAAAGAAGGAAAGTAATCAGTAATCAGTCGCTTTTTATGCTCAAAATTGAAATTTGAAAACTCATTTGCCAGTGTAGTGTTAAAACATTGGTCTGTTAGAGGGAGGAAAGGAGGGAGGAAGGGAGGGAGGAAGGAAAGGAAGGAAGGACGGAGGGTTAGGGTTAATAATTTGAGGTAGAAATGAGAGTTAGGAGGATAAGCGGTGGAACGGTGTCTGAGGCTTAAGTGGAGTCGAGTACAGCAGCAGCAGGTAATCTGTCCTCGGTGGCAGATAACGCTCCGAAGGAAGGAAGGAGGAAAGAAAGGAGGGAGGAAGGGAGGAAGGAAAGAAAGGAGGGAGGAAGGGAGGAAGGAAAGTAAGGAGGGAGGGAGGGAGGGAGGGAGTAATCTGTCCTCGGTGGCAGATAACGCTCCGACTGAGACCTTTGTCAACCCTCCGAATGAACAGCAGCTCTCACCGCGTCACCTCAGACAAACACCAAAGCTGCAGGGGCAAGTTAATCCCATCAGACCTGCTGGATATAAACAGGAGGTCCACGTATCTGAAGAGAACGGTTAGTTTCTTACACTTCAGTCTGCAGAGCTCAAAAGTAGAAATCAATTATTCTCACTCCAAAATCATCTCGAATCTACAGAAGGAAGGAAGGACAGAAGGAAGAAAGGAAGGACAGATGGAAGGAAGAAAGAAAGGAAGGAAGGACAGAAGGAAGAAAGAAAGGACAGAAGGAAGGAAGAAAGAAAGGGAGGAATGAGGGAGGAAGGAAGGATGGAAGGAAGGACAGAAGGAAGAAAGGAAGGAAGGATGGAAGGGAGGAATGAGGGAGGAAGGGAGGACAGAAGGAAGAAAGAAGGGAAGGAAGGAAGGACAGAAGGAAGAAAGGAAGGACAGATGGAAGGAAGAAAGAAAGGGAGGAAGGACAGATGGAAGGAAGGAGGGGAGGAAGGAAGGATAGAAGGAAGGGAGGAAGGACAGGTGGAAGGAAGGAAGGACAGAAGGAAGAAAGAAAGGGAGGAAGGACAGAAGGAAGGAAGGACAGAAGGAAGAAAGGAAGGACAGATGGAAGGAAGAAAGAAAGGAAGGAAGGACAGAAGGAAGAAAGAAAGGACAGAAGGAAGGAAGAAAGAAAGGGAGGAATGAGGGAGGAAGGAAGGATGGAAGGAAGGACAGAAGGAAGAAAGGAAGGAAGGATGGAAGGGAGGAATGAGGGAGGAAGGGAGGACAGAAGGAAGAAAGAAGGGAAATAAGGAAGGACAGAAGGAAGAAAGAAAGGGAGGAAGGACAGATGGAAGGAAGGAAGGACAGAAGGAATGAAGGACAGAAGGAAGAAAGGAAAAGAACACGGGAAGGAAAGTGGGCCGGATTGGACCTCTCGGCGGACCGGTTCTGGCCCACGGGCCGCATGTTTGACACCCCTGCTCTAAGTGAATCCAAGCAAAAATGACTCAATGTGAGGATTTGCTGTAAACTGAATATCTTTTTTTTTTGTTTCTGAGCAACTAGATTGGAAAAAGAAATAAAAAGATTAAGACACATTGAGGAAGACTGTGAGTGAAATGGGAAAAGAGAACATGGAGAACTTAGAAGAGTTTCAATAAGACAGATAAGAGAGTAAGAAGCAGTGGAGAAGCAGGAACTTTTAGAGCAGAGGTGTCAAAGTCATTTTCATTCAAGGAACACTGAAAAGATGGAGGGAAGGAAGGAAGGAAGGAAGGAAGGAAGAAAGGGAGGAAGGGAGGAAGGACAGAAGGAAGAAAGAAGGGGAGGAAGGAAGGATAGAAGGAAGGAAGGAAGGACAGAAGGAAGAAAGAAAGGGAGGAAGGACAGAAGGAAGAAAGGAACGGAGGAAGGAAGGAAGGACAGAAGAAAGAAGGGGAATAAGGAAGGGCAGAAGGAAGGATAGAAGGAAGAAAGAAAGAAAGGGAGGAAGGACAGAAGGAAGAAAGAAGGGGAGGAAGGAAGGATAGAAGGAAGGAAGGACAGAAGGAAGAAAGAAAGGGAGGAAGGACAGATGGAAGGAAGGAAGGACAGAAGGAAGAAAGGAAGGGAGGAAGGAAGGAAGGACAGAAGGAAGGAAGGAAGGACAGAAGGAAGAAAGAAAGGGAGGAAGGACAGATGGAAGGAAGGAAGGACAGAAGGAAGAAAGAAAGGGAGGAAGGACAGAAGGAATGAAGGATAGAAGGAAGAAAGAAAGGGAGGAAAGAAGGAAGGAAGGACAGAAGGAAGAAAGAAGGGGAGGAAGGACAGAAGGAATGAAGGACAGAAGGAAGAAAGAAAGGGATGCCACAGGATGGCAAGTGGGCCGGATCGCACCCCTCTGCCGGCCGTATCTGGCCCCCGGGCCGCATGTTTGACGCCCCTGCTTTAGACCAACTCAAGTATCAAGACGCTGTCGAGTGATGGAGTGATCTTCTCCTTCGTCTGTCACCTTAACTGATGCTGTCTCAGTATTGTGTAAAAGCTCTAAAACCAAACTGATACTCATACACATTAACATTCATATAAACAGTCAGTTGTGCTCAGACGGGGAGTTCTGGTCCTCTGAAATGAGGCCAACCAGGAAGTAACTTAGAGCTGCATTCTATCAAAAGGCCACCAGGGGGCGACCGTCTCTATACAAGTCAATGGAGAATTCACCAACTTCTCACTTGATTTCTAACCTCAGTAAACGTTTTCAAAATGTGTTTATGGTCTCAATCGCTAGTTTAAAGCCTTCTTCAATGCAGTATGATGTTCATTTGGGACATTTTGGCCTCCCTGATTTTATATGTGATGATAAAGCAGGGTATGCATTAGGGCGTGGCTACGTCCTGATTGACAGGTTGATTGACCAATGTCCTCCAGATCCAGCCCTCGCAACCAATCGCAACCTCCCCGCTCCGCCGTTGGTCCCGCCCATACGTCCGTCCATGACTCCGCCTCATGCCCATATAAGTAGAATCCGTGTTTTTATTTTTCCCAGCATGCACCTGAAATTTTCAAGATGGCGCTGCCTAGATTCGATACTATTGGCTTCCGAGCAGCAGTCCACAAACCAATGGGTGATGGAGTGATCGTCTCCTTCATCTGTCACCTTAACTGATGATGTCTCAGTATTGTGTAAAAACTCTAAAACCACACTGATACTCATACACATTAACATTCATATAAGCCAGTAGTCAGTTGGGAGGCAATAACTTTCTGCAACACCTTAGATCACAAAGATATTTTAAAAAACGTGTAACTGCTGATAAAGATTAGATTTCCTTAGCACCGGCTGCACAATTGCTTGTTTAAAAAAAGAAGAAGAAAAAAATACCAGTGGCTAAGGAGCAATTAATAATTGATAAGATGCAGGAGAGGAAGGAAGGAAAGATGGAAGAAAGAAAGAAAGAGAGGGAGGAAGGAAGGAAGGAAGGACAGAAGGAAGAAAGAAAGGGAGGACGGACAGATGGAAGGAAGGAAGGACAGAAGGAATGAAAGATAGAAGAAAGAAAGAAAGGGAGGAAGGAAGGAAGGAAGGAAGGACAGACGGAAGAAAGAAGGGGAGGAAGGGCAGAAGGAAGAAAGAAAGGGAGGAAGGACAGATGGAAGGAAGGAAGGACAGAAGGAATGAAGGAAAGAAGGAAGAAAGGGAGGAAGGAAGGACAGAAGGACGAAAGAAGGGGAGGAAGGAAGGACAGAAGGAAGAAAGGGAGGAAGGAAGGACAGAAGGAAGGAAGAAAGGAAGGAAGAAAGAATGGGAGGAAGGACAGATGGAAGGAAAAAAAATACCAGTGGCTAAGGAACAATTAATAATTGATAAGATGCAGGGACTGTCAGCAGGCAATACATCTTTTAAAGGTTTAGAGGGAATAATATCAAGCTGGGAAGGGGGGGGGGGGGGTTACAATGGGAGAGATAATGGCTTCTAGGACTGAGAGGGAAATTGGCTGGAATTGGGTCAGCACTGCACCGTTTGACACATACCATCTTGAATCCTGCATTTCTCCACCTTTCTAACAATATAAGAAGGAAGAAAGAAAGGGAGGAAGGACAGATGGAAGGAACAGAAGGAAGGAAAAAAATACCAGTGGCTACAAGTGACAGAAGGAAGAAAGGAAGGGAGGAAGGAAGGAAGGACAGAAAGAAGGAAGGAAGGGCAGAAGGAAGAAAGAAAGGGAGGAAGGACAGATGGAAGGAAGGAAGGACAGAAGGAATGAAGGACAGAAGGACGAAAGGGAGGAAGGAAGGACAGAAGGACGAAAGAAGGGGAGGAAGGACAGATGGAAGGAAGGAAGGAAGGACAGAAGGAAGAAAGAAAGGGAGGATGGACAGATGGAAGGAAGGGAGGAAGGAAGGACAGAAGGATGAAAGAAGGGGAGAAGGACAGATGGAATGAATGAAGGACAGAAGGAAGAAAGAAAGGGAGGAAGGACAGATGGAAGGAAGGAAGGACAGAAGGAATGAAGGAAGGAAGGACAGAAAGAAGGAAGAAAGGGCAGAAGTAAGAAAGAAAGGTAGGAAGGAAGGACAGAATATAAGTCAGAAATTCTTCCCACTGAGGCTCAAGTTCAGTATTAAAAATGGAGGAACCGTCCTCACAGCAGAGAGCCAGTAACCTCACATTATATTTTACAGCTGTGGGAATTACTGGAAATCGAACTGGAGAAATGGGCTGATATCGCCTCTTTAACAGCAGTTAACCATGTGACTCGTAACCTTTTAGCCTTCAATATACATTCAGCCTTCGTGCTTTGTCCCTCGGGGGGATGGAGTGTGTTCATGGAGCCCTGGAGAAGGATTATGTTTTTTCTTTCTGATTATATGGAGGGGTTAGAAGAAGGGAGGGGAGGGATGGGGGGTGATGTGGTAAAGGAGAGAGGAGGCAGATAGTGTTAGGCAGAGCATCTGGGCTGTGTTAAGGTACTGGTGAAGGTTAAATCAGCATTAAGAATATGTGACAGGACTAGTGGCACAGCAGGGGACATAAAATACAATTACTTTATGATCGGAGGCATAAAAATCAACGAGGTATGGGGAGAACCAGGGGTGTTGCCGAATTCATTAAATGGAATCATGTGCATGTAAATGGTCAACATGAAAGTCTGCAGCTCGAATGTACAATGCATAGGCTATAAGGGTTAGGGTTAAAAACAATTACTTTATGATCGGAGGCATAAAAATCAACGAGGTATGGAGAGAACCATACATTCTTGGTTCACATGGTTCATTAAATGGTACCATGTGCATATAAATGGTCAACATGAAAGTCGGCAGCTCGAATGCATAGGCTTTAAGGTTTAAGGCTTTAAGGTTTAAACACAATTACTTAATAATCTTAGGCATAAAAATCAACATTTATGGGGAGAAAACTGCTGCTGAGGACCAGAGGCGCTGAATTCCTTACAGAAGTTTTAGGAGTCAAAAAAGTCTTTTCATATTTCAATGCGTTCTGCTGATGAGCTGCGGACTTTCATGTGGACTACTTACATGCACATGGTTCCATTTATACGTTTTTGGAGGCGCATGAAAGTTGGCAGCTCGAATGCATAGGGTTTAAGGTTTAAGGTTTAAGGTTTAAACACAATTACTTTATGATCTGAGGCATAAAAATCAACGAGGTATGGGGAGAACCAGGGGTGTTGCCGAATTCATCAAATGGAACCGTGTGCATGTAAATGGTCAACATGAAAGTCTGCAGCTCGAATGCATAGGCTTTAAGGGTTAGAGTTTAAGGGTTAAACACAATTACTTAATAATCTGAGGCGTAAAAATCAACCATGTTCATATTTATGGGGAGAAAACTGCTGCTGAGGACCAGAGGCGCTGAATTCCTTACAGAAGTTTTGGGAGCCAAAAAGTCTTTTCATACTTTCTGCGTTTTGCTGATGAGCTGCGGACTTTCATGTGGACTACTTACATGCACATGGTTCCATTTATACATTTTTTGGAGGCGCTCCAGTAAACGGGGGCTGCAGGGTAATAAATCTAAAAAACATTGCTAGTGTTACAAACCGCTGTGCTGCTGTGCTGCTGTGCTGTGTGTTTTCTGATCAGCCTTTAAACTAAATAACGTGCTACACCAAGTGGACTCGCTGGATCGTATATCAATGTCTCGCTGACATTTCCAAACAACATGCACACACACAAACTCACACACACAACACACAGCCTCTGTATATTAGGGTATGGGTGTACGTGTGCTTTAGGCTTAGCTTGGACTTTCAGCTACTTAAAATAGAAATGTTCTGACTGATGGAGTTCAGGGTTCATCCATGAGGACTGCTTTATTACAAACCTGAATCAATGTTGTTGCAGAAAACAGACCATTAATCCTGTTAATCTTCTACATAATGTTCATATTCTGACTCATAATTAGTCTCTACACCAATTACCATTCATTAACCCCCCATCGGTGATTAACAAAGGTTTAATTAACCCTTATTGAAGAGTGTATTTTATTTATTTATGGGAACAAAGACATTCACAATCACTATTTGATGGTCCACACACATGTTTGACAGGTGGTATTTCCTTTTTTGTATAGTGTGGGTCACATTGGTAAAAAGTCAAGGCAAAAGAAATGTGTATATGGTGTTTTTATAGCTCTGAAATGTAAAATTGAGTCCCTGAACAGTGTGTAAAGGTTAATGATGTTTCTGCTGAAGATAATTCATAGAGTCAAAGGAAATAATCAGACGCACATCCAGCTGTGGGCGACAAACAGAGAGCAGAGCAGATCAGTAATGACGTTTCCGAGTCACATTAATAGCTGTTGCCTGGTTTGATGGACGTTTCAGTAAAAGGAGCAAAATACATGAAAGCTATGATGAGATATGTGATGTTGTTTTCACCTCTGCTGACTAAAGACAAACAAACTGCCTTTTTTCTCTCTGCAGGTTTTCATAATGGACCAATCTGTGTGTGGAAACGTGGAGAAAGGCATGAATCATTGGACACGGCTCCACTCCCTGTAAACAGTAACTTCATTGCCTGTAATATATCGACGGGCCTGTATTTGCCTTGTTATGTGCAGCGCCGTATTTCTCCGCCTGCCTCCCCTCGTTAAGTTCCACTCTGTTACATTACGATACCAGTTTTTTTTTAAATATGTGGGGAAAGGCTCAGAAATGGAGAATAGGACCCACAGGACGGATCCCAAATGTTTGGCACCACACTCACAGCTGTTCACTGTTTTGTAGACATGAAGACATTGTGTGTGATTCAGGGAAAACTACCATAAGTGTTGCCATGTAGGGGCATTTAAGGAGATACAGTGATTTGCAATTTAAGAAGAATGTGGGAGGAGTGGGGTTGCCAATCGCCCTTGGGGCCCCATACTTCCCAAACTTGTGGTGAGAACCAGAACTAAAACATGACCGTGAGACAGTGTGGCACAATTTGGATTAAATTAAAAGTCAGTATGAGTCTGGAAATCTGAGGAAAAGAGGTTTAGTTGGACAACATCATACTCCATCATATATAACAAGAAAAAGGAGCTCAGAAAAGTCATGAATAAAACCATCCTAGTTTAGGAGATCTGTACAAAAGTTTAACTTCAAAAGAGTTAAAAGAACCAAAAGAAGACAGGAAAGACCATTAAAACTATTTCTATTTCTATTTGGATGACAGCAGTGGCCTCGCACTGACTGGAGAGCCGGGGGAGGTGAAAATAAGAAACGTTAACAGGGGTAGACTCATTTAAAGGGACAGTATCATTAAGGCTGAGCCAGATCTCAGTAGTCTCAAAAAAGAAAAAGGAGTCCAGGCAATTAGTCATTGCAAACAGAGGACTTACTGAAGGGAACAGACATCTAACAGGTCACATTCAGAGGGACGGGTGACAGAACAGTGAATTTGGGAGTAGGATGTGTTGATTAATCGCTATGAAACCCCTTTACTGGTGAGTTGAAGGAGACAAACTGGATGTTCAAGATAACAGGGATATGAGATACTAGAGCTGAGTGTCAGTACTCAATACTTTTAAGGTATTGACCAAAATCAATCAATACCAAGTAGTATTGAATCGTTGTCCATCATTCGATATCTGCAATGGATCCTTTTTGCACCCAGAACTAGAAAATGTGACGGACTTGCTCACAGCCAATCAACACAAGAGTTCCTGGGTTTAATGCATCATGTGATTGGCCCACTGCCGCAGCAGCTACGACCCGTCTGTGGTGATGAAGTCGTGGTGAATCTGAGTTAGTGTGTTCAGCAGTTCAGCAGCCAAGATGCCTCCTAAACGCTCTAAACTGAGTCTACACTACACACTGTTACACACGATAAAAGACAGAGACCTAAATGTGTTAATGGGAATCTGATGAAGGACTCAGCTGGTATCAGGATCACTTTAAGGGTTCTTGGATTGGTGCTGGTATCAGGATCACTTTAAGG
Source organism: Scomber japonicus (assembly GCF_027409825.1). Taxonomy (NCBI): domain Eukaryota; kingdom Metazoa; phylum Chordata; class Actinopteri; order Scombriformes; family Scombridae; genus Scomber; species Scomber japonicus. The sequence goes on along the minus strand of NC_070599.1, from coordinate 26,344,733 downwards.
GCACTTGGATTGGTGCTGGTATCAGGATCACTTTAAGGAGACTTGGATTGGTGCTGGTATCAGGATCACTTTAAGGGGACTTGGATCGGAGCTGGTATCAGGATCACTTTAAGGGGACTTGGATTGGTGCTGGTATCAGGATCACTTTAAGGAGACTTGGATTGGTGCTGGTATCAGGATCACTTTAAGGAGACTTGGATTGGTGCTGGTATCAGGATCACTTTAAGGAGACTTGGATTGGTGCTGGTATCAGGATCACTTTAAGGGGACTTGGATTGGTGCTGGTATCAGGATCACTTTAAGGGGACTTGGATTGGTGCTGGTATCAGGATCACTTTAAGGAGACTTGGATTGGTGCTGGTATCAGGATCACTTTAAGGGGACTTGGATTGGTGCTGGTATCAGGATCACTTTAAGGGGACTTGGATTGGTGCTGGTATCAGGATCACTTTAAGGAGGCTTGGATTGGTGCTGGTATCAGGATCACTTTAAGGAGACTTGGATTGGTGCTGGTATCAGGATCACTTTAAGGAGACTTGGATTGGTGCTGGTATCAGCTACTGGATGCCAATGGGGGGAGCGGGTTTGGTCTGGTTTCTAGCCAAGTATGATTCATATTTACAATGATAGTGGACCAGTAGGGGGAGCTACAGTAAGCTACATTGCCTGATTAATTGGCGGAGTTATGTACATTGAGGGAAGAAGAGTTTGTGACATGTGTGTAGCATGACGGTCATCTAAGTTTTGTGAAGAATATGAACAGACAACATGAGAACTGGGTTTGCTCAGTCTGTATGTGAACCATCCATTTTTAAAAAGTGTAGCTCACTCCCAGAGAAAAATTATACTTGTCTTTAAAACCAATGTTCTGCATCCTGCGGTGAAGCTGGAGTCAGAAATAGAGCTGAAGGAGTCTGAGGCTCAGAGTGGGGATCGGTCCAGAGAACAACACGTCTTCCCCCGCTGAGTTCAAGGAGCTCAGAAAGTCTAATGAAATCTCAGATTGCTGCCAGGGAGTACCATTAGAGTTTAATATCAGAGTATTGTGTGAGCAGGAGGCAGGTGGGGGAGTGGGGGTTTTTTAACTGTAATGGATTCATAAGCAGGGAGTGAAGTGCTACCTTATTCTGTGAAGGAGCTGCACCCCTGGAGCTGGACCGTGAGCCGTGATTGGGGTGCGATGGAGTCGGTACTACGACAGCTCGCAGCTCAGGACGGCGAGGAGGAGCAGGTGGTGGAGCTGCTAGTGTCTCCGGGCGCCGATGCACAGCCTGGGAGCAGGAGAGTGACAAGCCGATGGGGGGGGGGGGAAACCTTGTAGATACAGGATGTTGAATTTATTTTTGAGATGAATTTCCTGCGGTGGATGAGAGCGATAAGACTGCTTGCCACCGTGATGAAAATAAGCATGTTTGGCCTTCCCACCTACACAAGCCACAGTAGCAAACCCTAACCCTGCAAAGCCATGAACCTCTGCAGAGGCCCGACCCACCCTGCCCACACCATCTTCACCCCTCTGCCCTCTGGGAAGCACTGCAGAGCCCTGGATGCTGAAGAACAGGTTTAATCTCAGCACTGAACACACAGCATCCACTCCCCCTCCCCACGATAACTCAACCTCCCTCCAAACACACACAGACTGTATTATTTATTGCTCCCCACCTCCCCTAAATTTTATCTGTGGATATTTTACTCTCTGTGTGTATATACAGTCTTGCTTTGTTCTATTCATATCTCATATTTATAAAGTATAGTTTTTATTGAAAATGGGCGTCTGTAAACTGGCTCCAAACAACATTTCATTGTGGTGATGAATTAAGTTATTTTATCTTATCTGCAAAATACCAAGAGAACTGGAGAGAGAGAGAGAGTGAGAGAGAGAGAGAAAGGGTTAAACAGACCAAATAAAGAAAATACAGATACACTATGAAGCATCTTTGAGTTTGGGGCTCAAACTGTTTCACTGCACCTTGGCATGAATTCTTAAAACATCTGGATGTGAAAAAAACATCCGACTTCCAAAGTAAAGTGTCAGCTCCGATGACTGACTGGTTGTGTTCAATCAGAAGCAAAAAAAAAAAAAAAGAAGCTTTTTTTCTTTTTGTCCGTGAGGGGATCGTTAATAATTGATTATAAGTTTGTACTGGCGTGAAGTCTCACATATCAAACACTCTGAAACTGAGAGGCGTCAGAAGTGAGAGAGATGAAATAACGTAGTAGTGTTGAGATTGTTATACTGCAGAGCTCACACTGAGATGTGAAACCAGCAACACATGCCAACAGCTGGCGGTCTCTACTGGGAATTGTTAACACTTAATTAACTGAACACATATTAACTAAAACGAATGCATTTTAATATAATAGCTTTGCATTAAATCCCGTCTTCTTCAAAGTTATATCATCTGCAGCTCTATATTAATATTCTGAGTCTCTACTGGAACATCTTTACATGATTTCCAGTTAAAAACTTAATTATCTTCTACTGGTCCTTTATGCAGCCACTCAGTTCAGCCTCTGTCTGAAACAGGTCGTTTTAGCTCCTGTCTCTTTAAGGCCCCCCTTAGCAACCACCTTAGGAACTATGTTAGCAATCACCTTAGGAGCCACCTTAGCAACCACCTTACAAATCAGCCTCTGTCTGAAACAGGCCGTTTTAGCTCCTGTCCCTTTAAGCAATCGCCTTATGAACCACCTTAGGAAGCACCTTAGAAACCACCTTAGGAACTATGTTAGCAACTACCTTAGCAACCACCTTCGGAACCACCTTAGCAACCGCCTTAGGAACCATGTTAGCAACCGCCTTCGCAACCACCTTAGCAACCACCTTATGAAGCACCTTAGGAACTACCTTAGCAACCACCTTAGAAACTATGTTAGCAACCACCTTAGGAACCACCTTAGCAACCACCTTTGGAAACCACCTTAGGAACTATGTTAGGAACTATGTTAGCAACCACCTTAGGAACTATGTTAGCAACCACTTTAGGGACCACCTTAGCAACCACCTTAGTAACCAAGGCTACAGAATGAACGCATGTTTAAAGGTGTGAACTGATGTCAGCTTGTAAGCAAGGTAGAAAAAATAACGTCTCAAACAAAGCAGACAAAGAAGGTTGAAACCCTGATTGTTGACTTGCAGGCAGCATTTCTACAAAGGTTCACCTCAAGTTTTGGAACATAAGAGTAGATAAGATAAGATAAGATATTCCTTTATTAGTCTTACGATGGCATAAATTACAGCGTTACAAGGGTTAGGGTGGATAACAAAAATATAAAGAGCATCAATAAAAAGAATAAAGAACAATGAATAAGTAAGTACACAAGCAATGAAAACAATAGTAGCTGATATTGATATTACAGATTTTAAAGTGAAATAACTATATTGCGCATATTAACCCACAATTAGTGACATTACTGTAGTTGTTTTTAACCCTTTTATTCTTTTTTCCATCACCAGCCGAATGTGTTTTCACACTGCGTAATGAGCCTCATGTGGCTTCAACCTTTTAGTGTTTATGAATGTAAATACGATTAAGAGATATAATTAAAACCACGCAGCTTTTAATTATTATAACAGTTAGGGCGTTTTAATTGTGTGCAGTTAAGGATGTAAATGCTCCACAGAAGATTACCTTTGACAATCACAATTGGGTAAATTTCATTTGTTTTCCAAAAAACACCAGATAATCACAAAAACACAGAAATAATGATGTCTTTTTTTTTCTCCTTTAGCAATATGGCACCTTAAGCATGATGTGAGATTAACTGCCTCATTATCCGGATGACCCGCCATGCGTGGAGGGAAACGCACTTCACACGGCGTGATGCCTCCATTTTTGAAGACTTCCTGGGAGCCTTTTCCTTATTTACCTGAGCGGCTCCTGCTGGAGATCTCCGGTCATTATTTAGTTGTAGTGAGTTGTGAAGGAAAAGTTCAGTGTCAGACATCCAGCTGTTTGGTATGCATCCAGCAGCAGCTTCCACACAGCTCCTCTGGCTGTTTGTGTCAAACTCCGAGCTGTGTCAGGGTTTGTGTGTGTGTGTGGGTGTGTGTGTGTGTTTGTGTGTGCGGGCTTATTCCTGCCTGTATGTGTGTATATGTGTGTGTGTGTGTGTGTGTGTGTGTGTGTGTGTTTGTGTCTAAGAAAATGAGGCAGATAAAGAGCTTATATCTATCCCAGGATTGAATGAGAAGCTGTTTTGTTGCAGTGAGGGACTTTGGGAGGTTTTTGTGTCCCTGTTGTGAGTCTATGTTTGTGTGTGTGGACTCTCTAACTGTATATGTGTGTGTGTGTGTGTGTGTGTGTGTGTGTGTGTGTGTGTGTGTGTGTGTGTGTGTGTCTGAGGAAGAAATAGATAGATAGTCGTCAGTGATATGTTGTCTTGTTGTGAAGTTCTGCTGATGCTTTATTAGCCTTTTCTGCACTTCTGTGGATCTATTTTGGTGATTCATAGTAGCGAGGTGTCATTCAAACGTCAACCTTTGTGCTCTTTTTTTATTGGAAGGCTTCATTCAAGAGTTGAGCTGTTGTAGTCTGGTATTCGGGTTCATTAACAGCTGTTTTCAGCCACTAGGAGGAGCTCTAAGCTTCTTGTGTTGAAGTTGAACCTGAAACACAGAGTGAATTTTTACTACTTTGACTCAGTAGTACGTTAGCCTGCTAGCTAGCTGACTGGTAGGAAGTTAGCCTGCTAGCTAGCTGACTGGTAGTAAGTTACCCTGCTAGCTAGCTGACTGGTAGTAAGTTATCCTGCTAGCTAGCTGACTGGTAGTAAGTTACCCTGCTAGCTAGCTGACTGGTAGTAAGTTATCCTGCTAGCTAGCTGACTGGTAGTAAGTTAGCCTGCTAGCTAGCTGACTGGTAGTAAGTTATCCTGCTAGCTATCTGACTGGTAGTAAGTTAGCCTGCTAGCTCACTGACTGGTAGTAAGTTAGCCTGCTAGCTAGCTGACTGGTAGTAAGTTAGCCTTCCTCCCTCCCTCCTTTCCTGCCTTCTTCCTTCCTTCCTCCCTCCCTCCCTCCCTCCTTTCCTGCCTTCTTCCTTCCTTCCTCCCTCCCTCCCTCCTTTCCTTCCTTCTTCCTCCCTTCCTTCCTTCCTTCTTCTTCCCTTCTGTCCTTCCTTCCTCCCTCCCTCCCTCCCATCCTGCCTTCTTCCTCCCTTCCTTCCTTCCTTCTTCTTCCCTTCTGTCCTTCCTTCCTCCCTCCCTCCCGTCCTGCCTTCTTTCTCCCTTCCTTCCTCCCTCCCTCCCTCCCTCCCGTCCTGCCTTCCTTCTTCCTTCCTTCCATCCTTCCTCCCTCCCTTACTCCCTTGACTCGAGGACAACAGGAGGGTTAAAGTTATTTTTGATGCTCTTGTGAACGTCAGCATGCAGCGAATATTCAGTTATTTGTTCTGAGAAGTTTTCTTTGGAAACTGTTTGTAGAAGAGCAGGAACTTAAAATAAACCTGATCCTTCACACCTAAAGCACGCCTGTAGCCGCCTGTTGGTTCATAACTCGAAGCCTGACAAGACGGATTCTCTCACGATCTCGTAAATCCATCCGCGTCTCGAGATAAGACGATTCAGAGGCGCCGAAACTCTTCAAACTCTCAGTGAAAGTTTGTCACCTGCAGTGGAGTCAACTCCCTCTCTCACTGACTGTCTACCTTTTTGTTTATCCAGGTTGGAAAGAAAAAAGAAAAGAAAAAGGTGACTGAACTGAAACGGAGCTAGCTGACTGGTAGTAAGTTACCCTGCTAGCTAGCTGACTGGTAGTAAGTTATCCTGCTAGCTAGCTGACTGGTAGTAAGTTAGCCTGCTAGCGCACTGACTGGTAGTAAGTTAGCCTTCCTTCCTTCTTCCTTCCTCCCTCCCTCCTGTCCTGCCTTCTTTCTCCCTTCCTTCCTTCCTTCCTTCCTCCCTCCCTCCCTCCTTTCCTTCCTTCTTCTTCCCTTCTGTCCTTCCTTCCTCCCTTCCTCCCTCCCTCCTGTCCTGCCTTCTTCCTTCCTTCCTTCCTTCCTCCTTTCCTTCTTTTCTTCTCCCTTCCATCCTTCCTCCCTCCCTCCCTCCTGTCCTGCCTTCTTTCTCCTTTCCTTCCTTCCTCCTTTCCTTCTTCCTCCCTCCCTTACTCCCTTAACTCGAGGACAACAGGAGGGTTAAAGTTATTTTTGATGCTACCTTTTTGTTTATCCAGGTTGGAAAGAAAAAAAGAAAAGAAAGAAGGTGACTGAACTGAAACGGACGGATTCACTTCTCAGAGCTGCCGAATCCTGTTTATGTGACTGTGTGAAGGACACGAGGACTGAGAGAGTCACACGCTGAGAGGAAGTTTCCTGGAGCTAAACTCAGACAGAGGAACAGAAACTGGCTGGAAACTACTGCTCATATTCCACTTTCTGTCTTCTTTTCCTTCCTTCTTTTCATTCTTTGTTACTTAATTCCTTTCTTCCTTCCAGTCTTTTTTCATTTCTCCTTTTCTTCTTTGTTCCTTCCTCCCATCGTTTCTTCCTTCTTTTCCTTCCTTTATGTCTTCCTTTCATTTGCCCTTCCTTTCTTCCTTCTATCTTTCCTTTGTGTCTTCTTTTCCTTCCTTCCTTCCACCTGTCCTGTCTTCCTTTCATCTTTTCTTCCTGTCTTTTCCTCCTTCTTTTCCTTCCTTCCTTCCTTCCATTTGTCCTTTCTTTCTTCCTTCTATCTTTCCTTTGTGTCTTCTTTTCCTTCCTTCCTTCCACCTGTCCTGTCTTCCTTTCATCTTTTCTTCCTGTCTTTTCCTTCCTTCCTTCCTTCCATTTGTCCTTTCTTTCTTCCTTCCTTCCATCTTCCCTTCCTTGCTCATATGGTACTCAACTCATATTTATATATTTATATATGAGCGTCTACAGCAGGGGTGTCAAACATGCGGCCCGTGGACCAGAACCGGCCCACCGAGGGGTCCACCCCGGCCCACTCTCTGTCTTCTTTTCCTTCCTTCTTTTCATTCTTTGTTACTTAATTCCTTTCTTCCATCCATCTTTCCTTCCTTCTTTTCCTTCCTTTATGTCTTCCTTTCATTTGCCCTTCCTTTCTTCCTTCTATCTTTCCTTTGTGTCTTCTTTTCCTTCCTTCCTTCCTTCCACCTGTCCTGTCTTCCTTTCATCTTTTCTTCCTGTCTTTTCCTTCCTTCCTTCCTTTCATTTGCCCTTCTTTTCTTCCTTTTATCTTTCCTTTGTGTCTTCTTTTCCTTCCTTCCTTCCTTCCACCTGTCCTGTCTTCCTTTCATCTTTTCTTCCTGTCTTTTCCTCCTTCTTTTCCTTCCTTCCTTCCTTCCATTTGTCCTTTCTTCCTTTCTTCCACCTGTCCTGTCTTCCTTTCATCTTTTCTTCCTGTCTTTTCCTCTTTCTTTTCCTTCCTTCCATTTGTCCTTTCTTTCTTCCTTCCATCTTCCCTTCCTTGCTCATATGGTACTCAACTCATATTTATATATTTATATATGAGCGTCTACAGCAGGGGTGTCAAACATGCGGCCCGTGGACCAGAACCGGCCCACCGAGGGGTCTACCCCGGCCCACTTTCTGTCTTCTTTTCCTTCCTTCTTTTCATTCTTTGTTACTTAATTCCTTTCTTCCTTCCATCTTTCCTTCCAGTCTTTTTTCATTCCTCCTTTTCTTCTTTGTTCCTTCCTTCCATCGTTTCTTCCTTCTTTTCCTTCCTTTATGTCTTCCTTTCATTTGCCCTTCCTTTCTTCCTTCTATCTTTCCTTTGTGTCTTCTTTTCCTTCCTTCCTTCCTTCCACCTGCCCTGTCTTCCTTTCATCTTTGCTTCCTGTCTTTTCCTCCTTCTTTTCCTTCCTTCCTTCCTTCCATTTGTCCTTTCTTTCTTCCTTCTATCTTTCCTTTGTGTCTTCTTTTCCTTCCTTCCTTCCACCTGTCCTGTCTTCCTTTCATCTTTTCTTCCTGTCTTTTCCTTCCTTCCTTCCTTCCATTTGTCCTTTCTTTCTTCCTTCCATCTTCCCTTCCTTGCTCATATGGTACTCAACTCATATTTATATATTTATATAAGAGCGTCTACAGCAGGGGTGTCAAACATGCGGCCCGTGGACCAGAACCGGCCCACCGAGGGGTCCACCCCGGCCCACTTTCTGTCTTCTTTTCCTTCCTTCTTTTCATTCTTTGTTACTTAATTCCTTTCTTCCTCCCATCTTTTCTTCTTTCTTTTCCTTCCTTCATTTCTTCTTTTCATTTGCTCTTCCTTTCTTCCTTCTATCTTTCCTTTGTGTCTTCTTTTCCTTCCTTCCTTCCACCTGTCCTGTCTTCCTTTCATCTTTTCTTCCTGTCTTTTCCTCCTTCTTTTCCTTCCTTCCTTCCTTCCACCTGTCCTGTCTTCCTTTCATCTTTTCTTCCTGTCTTCTCCTCCTTCTTTTCCTTCCTTCCTTCCTTCCTTCCATTTGTCCTTTCTTTCTTCCTTCCATCTTCCCTTCCTTCCTCACTCCTTGACTCCTTCCTCCCTCCCTTCATTCCTTCCATCTTTTTAATAATCCATCCACACAAGATCAAATTGGGCTGTATGTGGCCCTTGAATGAGATTGAGTTTGACACCTCTGATCTACAGCTGCTGCTAGCTGCTGTGTAAGACTGTTATTAGTATAGATAGATTAGATAACATGCTCATAACAAGACATTCAATTATAGAAATGTGAAAGATATGTTTTAATAAAGTGTAAAACATAAATCAGTGTTAAACATGCTGCTCTGTTTATTTCTTAAACATAAAGCAGTAAATAAAGATTGATATTTTAACCCTTAAACAGACCTTATTAGTTATGTCATTTGCACCTAAAGGAAGGAAGGAAGGAAGGGAAGAAGGAAGGAAAGGAGGAAGGAAGGGAAGCAAGGAAGGAAGAAGGAAGGAAAGGAAGGAAGGAAGGTAGGAAGGAAAGAAGGGAAGAAGGAAGGAAAGGAGGAAGGAAGGGAAGGAAGGGAGGAAGAAGGAAGGAAAGGAAGGAGAGAGGACAGGGAGGAGGGAGGAAGAAGGAAGGAAAGGAGGGAGGAAGAAGGAAGGAAAGGAGGGAGGAAGGAAGGAAGGAAGGAAGAAAGAAAGGAAGGACAGATGAAGGAAGGAAGAAAGGAAGGACAGATGAAGGACGGAAGAAAGGACAGAAGGAGGGAACATTTACCCTAACAGCTGAACTTAGATCTGAGGAAGGAAGGAAGGAAGTAGGGAGGAAGGACAGAAGGACAGATGAAGGAAGGAAGGAAGGAAGGACAGATGAAGGAAGGAAGGAAGGAAGGACAGATGAAGGAAGGAAGGAAGGACAGAGGAAGGACCCGGGAGGACAACAGGAAGTTTAAAGAGTCTGTATCTCCTGGTGCACGTTGTCTGTTTAAGGGTTAATTAAATAAAAGAAGTCATAATTATGAGATAAAAAGTCTAAATAATTAAATAACTAAAGTTGTGAGAGAAACACCAAACAAGGAGATTAAAAAGTGTTATGAGGAAAAACTCAGTGGGGTCACCACAGACAGAAATAGGCCTCAGTGTTTCTCTGTACAGTAGTTCTTGTAAACATCCAACTCTTATTTCCATCCTTGTTTAACAGATATTCACATAAAGATAAGCCAGTGGCGGGTTTGGGGGGGGGGGGGGGGGGGTGGTTAACGAAAACACAAACACCCGATCTATTTTAGCAGCTCTGATATCAGCAGCAGGTACGAGCTTCGATATCAGAAGCTAAACATTCCCCAACCATTGGCGCTCCGTTTGGGAAACATTGGATAGAGACTCGGAGGAGTCGCTGTGTTTAAAGCAGCATGGAGGTATGAAGGCAGGGGTGTCAAACATGCGGCCCGTGGGCCAGGACCGGCCCGCCGAGAGGTCCAATCCGGTCCACTTTCCTTCTTCCTCTTTTCCTTCCTTCCTTCCCATCCTGTCTTCTTTTCCTTCCTTCCTTCCATCTACCCTTCCTTCCTTCCTTTTCTTCCTTCTATCTACCCTTCTTTTCCTTTCTTCCTTCCTTCCTCCCTTTCTTCCTCCTTTCCTTCCTTCCTTCCTTCCATCTGCCCTTCCTTCCATCAGCCCTTCCTCCTTTCCTTCCTCCTTCCTTCTGTCCTTCCTTCCATTCTTCCTTCTGTCCTTCCTTCCATCTGCCCTTCCTTCCTTTCTTCCATCTGCCCTTCCTTCCATTCTTCCTTCCTTCCTTCCTTCCTTCCTTCCTTCCATCCATCTGCCCTTCCTCCCACATCTGTCCTTCCTTCCTTCTGTCTGTCCGTCCTTCGCTATCTCTCTTTCCTTCCTTTTGTCTGTCTTTCCTTCCCTTCCTTCCTTCCTTCCTTCCTTCCTTCTTTCCCTCCATCTTTTTAATGATCCGGCCCACATGAGAGCTTTGATATCAGAAGCTAAACATCCCCCAACCATTGGCGCTCCGTTGGGGAAACATTGGATAGAGACACGGAGGAGTCGCTGTGTTTAAAGCAGCATGGAGGTTTTAAGTCAGGGGTGTCAAACATGCGGCCCGTGGGCCAGAACCGGCCCGCCGAGAGGTCCAATCCGGCCCACTTTCCTTCTTCCTCTTTTCCTTCCTTCCTTCCTTCCTTCCTTCCTTCCCATCCTGTCTTCTTTTCCTTCCTTCCTTCCATCTACCCTTCCTTCCTTCCTTCCATCTTTCCTTCCTTCCTTCCTTTTCTTCCTTCTATCGACCCTTCTTTTCCTTCCTTCCTCCCTTTCTTCCTCCTTTCCTTCCTCCCTCCCTCCTTACTCCTTTCCTTCCTTCCATCTGCCCTTCCTTCCATCTGCCCTTCCTTCCATTCTTCCTTCTGTCCTTCCTTTCATCTGTCCATTCTTCCTTCCTTCCATTCTTCCTTCTGTCCTTCCTTCCTTCCGTCTGCCCTTCCTTCCTTTCTTCCTTCTGCCCTTCCTTCCTTCCTTCCATCTGCCCTTCCTTCCACATCTGTCCTTCCTTCCATCTGTCCTTCCTTCCTTCTGTCTGTCCGTCCTTCACTATCTCTCTTTCCTACCTTTTGTCTGTCTTTCATTCCTTCCTTCTTATTTCCTTCCTTAATTCCTTCTTTCCCTCTATCCACTATCCACATGAGAGCTTCGATATCAGAAGCTAAACATCCCACAACCATTGGCGCTCCGTTTGGGAAACATTGGATAGAGACACGGAGGAGTCGCTGTGTTTAAAGCAGCATGGAGGTATTCAATGAGACCGTTTTCCTTCCCGTCAGCCCGGTGTGATAAAAGCCGAGACCCCCGCCAAACATCTGGATCTCTGGGAGTGTGTTATCTGAGCGGAGCAGGTCAGGAGGAGCAGAGTCGGGCTGCTGGAGCTCACAGGTTATTTGTGACATTGTTGTGATGTTAAACAGGTATGTAGTGTAGTTTCTAGTTTCTAGTTTGTGATGAATGGGTTTGTTTTTGAGACGGTGAGTCTTGAGAGTCTGAGTTTGGAGGATTATACGAACCAGAAATATTCAATAAATAAATAAAAAGCAGTCAGGAGGAATCTTTTTATCTGACAGCAGCTGTGAGAGCTCAGCCGCCCAAGTCGCCATCGCTCTCTCTCTTTGTGTGTGTTTCTCTCTCTCTCTCTCTCTCTCTCTCTCTCTCTCTCTCTGTTTCTCTCTCTCTCTCTCTCTCTGTCTCTCTCTCTCTCTCTGTTTCTCTCTCTCTCTCTCTCTCTCTCTGTCTCTCTGTGTCTCTGTCTCTCCCTCCCTCCCTCTCTCTTGTCTCCTCTCTCTCTCTTTGTCTCTCTCTCTATGTCTCATCTCTCTCTCTCTCTCTCCCTCTCTCTCTGTCTCTCTCTCTCTCCCTCTCTCTTTGTCTCCTCTCTCTCTCTTTGTCTCTCTCTCTCTCTCTCTCTCTCTCTCTCTCTCTCTCTCCCTCTCTCTCTCTCTCTCTCCTGTTGTTTCTACCTCGTCTCATCAGGAGAGGCTCAAATAAAAACTCATCCCACGTCGATCCTCACATGTTTGTGTCTGACAGGAACACATGCAGACCGTTACTGTCTGCTGAATAAGTTAAAGGAAGATAAACAATAAAAAGGCTTTGGAGCTTCACTGCTTCAAATAAAAACCTGAACACTTTTATTTCAAGATGGATAAATAAAGGAAGGAAGGAAGGAAGGGAGGGAGGATGGAAACAAGGGAGGAAGGAAGGAAGGAAGGGAGGAAGAAGGAAGGAAGGAAGGAAAGGAGGGAGGAAGGAACAGTCAAAACAGACAGGGTCAATTTGACCCGGGAGGACGACACAAAGGTTAAGAAGCTGTAACAAACATACTCACAGTTTCCTGATATTTTATTTTAAGAATGATTAAATCGATTAATTGTAGGAAATATTGACGATATTGGTTAATTGATGTGTTGTTGATTAGTTTCATTCATCAAATCTCATTTTTGTCTGTTTTTCATCAAGTTTTAAACAAATGAAAAGTGTGGAAGCAGTTTAGTTTTTCTCTTCTTTCAACAGACTTCACTTCATGTGGAAAATCTGACTTCATGCACCTTTTATAAAGTCTCAATAAAAAGACTGTTTTTGTTTCGAGGTGTTAAAGATCTTCTGATGTTTCGATTGGTTGGAGTTCATAGCTCTCTTTACTTCTGTAGATGTTTCATCGTCTCTGTTCTTCCACTTTTATAACTCTGAGTCTAACGAGGTTTCACTGAAAAAACATTCACAGTGTTTCTTTGCAGCAGATCTGTTAAAAACTGATTTCCACACATCCAGAAGTTGTTTTTCTGCTGCAAACTTTCAAACTTCTTGTTTAACACGATTTTATCCCAAATGTTCAACTACAGGTTTACTTTGTTTCTCTGTTCTGTCTGATTCTTTCTTTCTTTCACAATACTCCATCTTCAGTTTTCAACCAAATTTCCATACATAATTCATTTGAATGAAAGTGAGCAGCTGTGGATGATTTCAACATTAGAAGATAAGGCTTGTGAAGCTGCGACAGGAACAGTCTCATTAGTGGATTTGGTTTCTTTGTAATCTTAGAAGACAAACTTTGATGGTCATTTCTGTTGTTGGACACCTGAACATCTCATCAGCTCATCAGATCTCATTAGTGTCTGTTTGTTTGCTGTCAGAAAATGAGAAAGCAGATCAGTCACTGAAGCAAAAAGAAAAAAAATGTGTTTCTTTAACTTCAATAAACCAACAATGAAACAGCTGTTGCAAACGAATACTACTGAGCTTTAAAGTAATGAACATTTTTATTGTTTTATTTTCACTTTAAATTGTAAAAACTTATTTCACATCTTAATGAAGGTAAACTCCAGCAGCTCAGAACTGTAAAAAGATGCCTTACCTTCTTATTTCCTCATTATAAAGAGAAGTTTGTCATTTTAACAAGTAAAAAAAAAAAAGTTTCTCAGTAATGATGTTGTTTTATTCTTAATGTACCGACACTTTGTCAGCGTCTGACACTAAAGAACAAGATACCTTAACGTCTAGATGAGATGTCAACGAAGGGTCATCTTTACAACAGGAGAAGCAGAACAAATGATCCAACAAACATGAATATCAAGGCTAAAGCACAAAATACACTAATGAGGGAATGAGGAACAGACTGACAACTGATTGGCAGGAGATGACACTGAGAGAACAGCTGATGAGGACAGATGAAGGACAGGAACCCAAAACTCCCGATAAACTATCATCTTCCCAATAAACTGACACACTAAACCATCGCAGAACACACAGGAAACATTAACACTTCAACCTCTGCAACCTTCCACATCTGCACCAGGCGGGGAGTTCTGGTCCTCTGAAATGAGGCCAAACAGGAAGTAACTTAGAGCTGCATTCTATCAAAAGGCCACCAGGGGGCGACCGTCTCTATACAAGTCAATGGAGAATTCACCAACTTCTCACTTGATTTCTAACCTCAGTAAACGTTTTCAAAATGTGTTTATGGTCTCAATCGCTAGTTTAAAGCCTTCTTCAATGCAGTATGATGTTCATTTGGGACATTTTGGCCTCCCTGATTTTATATGTGACGATAAAGCAGGGTATGCATTAGGGCGTGGCTACGTCCTGATTGACAGGTTGATTGACCAATGTCCTCGAGATCCAGTCCTCGCAACCATAGCAACCTCCCCGCTCCACCTATGACCCCGCCTCATGCCCAAATAAGTAGAATCCATGTTTTTATTTTTCCCAGCATGCACCTGAAATGTTCAAGATGGCGCTGCCTAGATTAGAAACTATTGGCTTCCGAGCTGCAGTCCACAAACCAATGGGTGACGTCACGGATGTTACGTCCATTTCTTCTATACAGTCTGTGGTCTGCACCAAACAAAACCAAGGGCACAGAGTTCATAGCAACATTTGTATAAAGTGACTTTGCTGCAGGAGACACTCAGGACAGTTCCTCGTCATGTTTGTTTTTGTTGTTGCCATAACGACGTTTGAAGTGATCTTTTCTAAGAAGACCACATCAGTTGCTCTGAGCATCTAATACTTTAGAGTTTATGTTGGATTAAGTTGGAAACTCAATGAGGCTGATGAGGACAGACAGAGGCAGGACAGGTGTAAATAAATGACCCAATATCTTCCCAATAAACTGACACACACTAAATCACAGGAGAACACACAGGAAACATTAACACTTCGACTTTAATCAGCTGAAACAAAAAAAACCCCAAAAACATCATGACAACATCTGTATAAATCGCCATTAGTGGCAAAATATGGACTTCTCCCAATGCAGGTATGATGTAATGGCATATATACTATACCTGCATTGGGAGCTACAGTGAGTGGTGACATTAATATTGATCGACTCTGCAGAATAACAGATTATTTTTCAGTTTTTTTAATAGATTTTTGATTGAAATCTCACTTTCTACTATATCTGTGCAAGAAAACTACAATATGGTTCCATTTAGGGAAACACTGACGACTGAGACGGGATATAAAGTGGATATATTGTAAAAAAAAAATTGAATATTGCAGCTATAAAAACATGAAGTCTGGGGTTTGGTTGCATCACGCTGAGATATAACACAATACTGTCAGATTAAAGCGACAGAAAAAGAAAAAACTGGATCTCTTTAAATACTTTACGGACACATGAATGTAAACTGAATTGATCTCGATATAATTCATGTGCTCGACGTCAGTTAAACGGAGGATACTTTGGTGAGACGGTCCGTCAGGTTTCCTTCTGTCTGTGATTGTGTGCTCTGACAGTAAATCCTCTGTAACACACAAGCAGCTGTCCTGGAGCAAAGAAACAACATATTTCTGAGCTGAGACTCAGCGGGAGTTTGGCAGATCCCGCCGAGGCACAAACTGAGCAGATTCTGTCGGTTCTTTCGGCGGAGATTATGGAGACAGTTAAGCAGCTGGCGAGGCGTTTTCATTTTCATTAGGTGGAGTGATTCGCTGTGGTGTTCAGAGTTTATTACTGAGATGAGGCTTCGCTCGGGGCTGCTGATGAACTCTCAATGAAGCGTTATTATCTCTGAAAAATGATACAGCATAATTAAATTAGTGACGGAAAATAGCGACTGCTTGGATCTGATGCTCATGTATTATGGATATAGGTCTCAAGACAAAAAGTAGTGTTGAAACAAGTAACAGCGAGTCTTTACATCTACAATACAGGAAGTAAAAATATCACATTTGTCTAAAAAACAACACACAATCCATTTTTATCATCTCTCCATGATCAGATTTTTTAGCTTGATATTTTGTGACATGATGAGATGTTAAAGGTGACGCCACAAAAATCCTAATTTAGCCCCAAATCTGACGTATCATGCTGCTTGGCTGTCATGTACAGTCAGTGACGAAGCTGCGTTAGCCTTCGTACAGTTATATCTTAATCTGAAAAACGTACAGTTGAAATGTATAAATTACTTTTCAAAATGTTTCAGTTCATTACCAAAAGGAAAGCATAACAGTAATTATCATTTTATTTCGGAGAATTAATGACCTGGATGTTTTGTCTTCGGGTTGACCTGTGTGTTCACATGACTTATTTGTTTATTGTGTTTTTTTGTTTTTTTCATGTTGGAAAATGTAAACCTTTTTTTTTCTTTTCCCAACTTTATTTCACATTTCAATTTACAAAACTCCTTGGAGGAAACATTTAACTTGCACACTGAAACATTACAAGCCTACAATCCATAAAAGTATATACATATACATTTCCATTTAAGCTTGTAGACTCATTGTATACCAACAAACATTTGCAATTAGCTACAGGACAAGATAACATGACAAAAATAAAAAAATAAATTAAATAAAATTATATAAAACATAGGGGTTGACATTTTAACAAAAGTGCTTAGGACTATGTAAATCTTGCTGCTGAAGAAAAGCTCTGAGGTGACTTTACTAAAGTTGGGACTGTTTATTCCTAATGTGTTTGTTCTGCTACTGAGAGCACCGAGCTAGCCACGTTAGTCTAGCGCGCTAGTTAGCCACGTTAGCCTAGCGGAGTCACGCGCTAGTTAGCCACGTTAGCCTAGCGGAGTCACGCGCTAGCTAGCCACGTTAGCCTAGCGCGCTAGTTAACCGTTAGCTCATCACATGGCGCCGTGGAGGGAGAGCGGTCGGACATCGCTTCACCTACAGTGAGAGAGGAGGGGGCTGGTCGGTTTTGCTGAGGCTGTGGACCATCTGCTTGCTGTCTGCTGCTGTTGGGAGTGTGGATGCTACTGCTAACTGAGCTAGGCCTGACGGGGAGGCAGTAGGATCAGTTTCATCTCTTCTAACGGAGGTAAACATTACTGTCTCCTGTTTCTTCAAGATGATACTACCACTACTACTAATACTACTAATACTAATACTAATACTAATACTACTTTGTAGCTTTGATAGCTAATCTGTTATGGTACCAGGTTTGCTCTCCAAAAAAGTTCTTTCACACATGATATGACAAATGTATTCTGATACACCTCAGTTTTTTATATTTATTAGAGCTCATTTTGGGGCGTTTCCGATATTCAGTAAATTGTATTAGTTTTGGTTAAATGGGAAGTGTCTTTTTTTAAATATATAAGGCATCACATGACCTGCAGTTCCAACTGTGTGACACAACTCACCATAAAGTTGCTGGTTGTTCTAGTCAGATACATTTAAACTCATTTTAAATAGCTTTACACTTTATTTCATTTCACTTGAATGAACCCTTACATATTAATACTGTAAAATGGAATTAAAATAGCTAATTTGGGTTATTTTCCATTTAATTTGGTGAGATTTTTAGTGCAAGAACATGAATCAATTTCTGTGTTTTCTTGTTTTAGTCTGTAATTATCCCGTCATTTGTTGTCTTATTTTTATTGATTAAAAGATTTTTGTCAGAATTCAAGATGTTATTAGATGGAGGTTCATTGTTGTCAAGTGAAAACACCCAAAATTCACTAGTTTCAGCTTCTTAAATATGAAAACATGACTTTTCTGTGTCATATATGACTGTAAAGAGAATACTTTTTGTTTTCCACTGTTTGACATTTCTGCTTGAGCTTCATTACGGCATTTTTCAGGACTTTGTGGAGGACTCATAACGATGCTAAAGGGTAATGGCAGATTTACTGGTAATTGCTGAACAGCCACTTAAAAGTACTTAGACTGAAAAATCCAAAGAATAAAACATCATAAAACCACCCAACCAGAAACAAAAGACATCTCTGTGTGTGTCAGTAATGTGTCAGCGGCGGTCGTGAAACGCTGTAGTGAAGCAGCACAAAAACAACTCCACAGCTGTCTGACTTCAGAGAGAATAACACTTCAAAAAACCTCCAATCCCGCTGTAATCCTCCCAGAGAGGTGAGTCGAGGACACTCCAGCTGATATTCGGGTGAGTCTTAACCCTTAAACAGACCTTACTAGTTATGTCATTTGCACCTCAAGTAAGGAAGGAAGGAAGGAAGGGAAGCAAGGGAGGAAGAAGGAAGGAAAGGAAGGAGGGAGGAAGAAGGAAGGAAAGGAAGGAGGGAGGAAGGAAGGAAGGTAGGAAGGAAAGGAGGGAAGAAGGAAGGAAAGGAGGGAGGAAGGGAAGGAAGGGAGGAAGAAGGAAGGAAAGGAAGGAGGGAGGAAGGAAGGAAGGAAAGGAGGGAAGAAGGAAGGAAAGGAGGGAGGAAGGGAAGGAAGGAAGGGAGGAAGAAGGAAGGAAAGGAGGGAGGAAGGGAAGGAAGGACAGATGAAGGAAGGAAGAAAGGACAGAAGGAGGGAACATTTACCCTAACAGCTGAACTTAGATCTGAGGAAGGAAGGAAGGAAGGAAGGAAGGACGGACAGGTGAAGGAAGGAAGGAAGGAAGGACAGATGAAGGAAGGAAGGAAGGAAGGAAGGAAGGACAGATGAAGGAAGGAAGGAAGGACCTGGGAGGACAACAGGAAGGTTAAAGAGTCTGTATCTCCTGGTGCACGTTGTCTGTTTAAGGGTTAAACCGATAGTTGCGTCAGTGTGACTTTTTTTTTTTTTTTTTTTTTGGCAAATGGTGTGGAAACTCCATCAACTCAAGTGTCCCCAGTGAGCCATGGTGTCCTTGTTCTCTTACTTGTATTGTTTCAGACGTGCTCGCTGTTAAACTTTTGGAAACTTTTTGGCTCCACTTTAAAAGAGTTTAGAAGAACAAACTGGAGGATGAAAGTGTGGCGTTAAAGCGTTCCTACCTCTGACAGGAGATAACACAGTCAGCCCCCAACACTCAAATATATGTGTGTGTGTGTTTCATGTGTTACCGATGGCAGCAGACGTCAACATGTTTTATGGAGTCGGTGTCAGACGGTGATTTATAATCCTATGTGCAAAGATGTGCTTAGGAAGGAAAGGTAGGAGGGAAGGAAGGAAGGAAGACAAGGAAAGAAGCAAAGAAGGAAGGAAGGACCGAAGGAAGGAAGGAAGGGAAGGAAACAAAGAAGGAAAGGGAGGGAGGAAGGAAAAGAAGACAAGGAAAGAAGGGAAAAATGATAGGAAGGAAGGAGGGAAGGAAAGACAAAAACGAAGGAGGGAAGGAAAGACAAAAGGAAGGAAAGAAATGAAGACAAGGAAAGAAGCAAGGAAGGAAGGAAGGACGGAAGGAAGGCAGGGAAGGAAAGGGAGGAAGGAAAGAAGGAAAAGGGATTAGGAAGGAACGGTAGGAGGGAAGGAAAGACAAAACGAAGGAAGGAAGGAAGGAAAGGTAGGAGGGAAGGAAAAGACAAAAGGAAGGAAGGAAGGAAAGAAATTAAGACAAGGAAAGAAGCAAAGAAGGAAGGAAGGGAAGGAAACAAAGAAGGAAAGGGAGGGAGGAAGGAAGGAAGGAAGGAAAGAAGGGAAAAATGATAGGAAGGAAGGAAGGGAGGAAAGCAACAAAAGGAAAAGAAGCAAGGAAGAGAAGGAAACAGAAGGAAAGAAGTAAGAAAGGGAGGAAGGAAAGAAGGAAGGAAGGAAGGAAAAGGGATTAGGAAGGAAAGGTAGGAGGGAAGGAAAGGGAAGAAAGGAAGGAAGGAAAAAAGAAAGGGAGGAAGGAAAGAAGGACAGATGACAGGAGGGAAGGAAGGAGTGTGTGTGTGTTTCATGTGTTACCGATGGCAGCAGACGTCAACATGTTTTATGGAGTCGGTGTCAGACGGTGATTTATAATCCTATGTGCAAAGATGTGCTTAGGAAGGAAAGGTAGGAGGGAAGGAAGGAAGGAAGACAAGGAAAGAAGCAAAGAAGGAAGGAAGGACCGAAGGAAGGAAGGAAGGGAAGGAAACAAAGAAGGAAAGGGAGGGAGGAAGGAAAAGAAGACAAGGAAAGAAGGGAAAAATGATAGGAAGGAAGGAGGGAAGGAAAGACAAAAACGAAGGAGGGAAGGAAAGACAAAAGGAAGGAAAGAAATGAAGACAAGGAAAGAAGCAAGGAAGGAAGGAAGGACGGAATGAAGGCAGGGAAGGAAAGGGAGGAAGGAAAGAAGGAAAAGGGATTAGGAAGGAACGGTAGGAGGGAAGGAAAGACAAAACGAAGGAAGGAAGGAAGGAAAGGTAGGAGGGAAGGAAAAGACAAAAGGAAGGAAGGAAGGAAAGAAATTAAGACAAGGAAAGAAGCAAAGAAGGAAGGAAGGGAAGGAAACAAAGAAGGAAAGGGAGGGAGGAAGGAAGGAAGGAAGGAAAGAAGGGAAAAATGATAGGAAGGAAGGAAGGGAGGAAAGCAACAAAAGGAAAAGAAGCAAGGAAGAGAAGGAAACAGAAGGAAAGAAGTAAGAAAGGGAGGAAGGAAAGAAGGAAGGAAGGAAAAGGGATTAGGAAGGAAAGGTAGGAGGGAAGGAAAGGGAAGAAAGGAAGGAAGGAAAAAAGAAAGGGAGGAAGGAAAGAAGGACAGATGACAGGAGATAACGCAGTCGGCCCCAACACTCAAATATATAAATAAGGAAGAAAGGAAGGAAGGAAAAGAGATTAGGAAGGAAAGGTAGGAGGGAAGGAAAGACAAAAGGAAAGAAGGAAGGAAGGAAGGAAGGAAAGAAGGACAGATGACAGGAGGGAAGGAAGGAGTGTGTGTGTGTTTCATGTGTTACCGATGGCAGCAGACGTCAACATGTTTTATGGAGTCGGTGTCAGACGGTGATTTATAATCCTATGTGCAAAGAACAGGAGAGGGACTATTGTTTTCCCCTTCTTCTTCTTCTTCTTCTTCTTCTTCTTCTTCTTCTGCTTCTTCTTAAAGGTTGGTGAGTAGATGAATATAAACTATTGAATCTAATGCAGGGGCGTCAAACTCATTATTTCCTTCCTGCCTTTCTTTCTTCCTTCCTTCCTTCCTTCCTTTTGTCTTTCCTTCCCTCCTACCTTTTCTTCCTAATCCCTTTTCCTTCCTTCCTTCCTTCTTTCCTTCGTCCCTTTCTTACTTCTTTCCTTCTTTGTTTCCTTCTCTTACTTCCTTCCTTGCTTCTTTCCTTGTCTTCTTTTCCTTTCTTGCTTTCCTTCCTTCCTTCCTTCCTTTTGTCTTTCCTTCGCTCCTGCCTTTCCTTCCTAATCCCTTTTCCTTCCTTCCTTCTTTCCTTCCTCCCTTTCCTTCTTTGTTTCCTTCCCTTCCTTCCTTCCTTCCTTCCTTCCTTTCTTGCTTCTCCCCTTGTCTTCATTTCTTTCCTTCCCTCCTACCTTTCCTTCCTAATCCCTTATCCTTCCTTCCTTCCTTCCTTCCTTCCTTCCTTTTGTCTTTCCTTCCCTCCTACCTTTCCTTCCTAATCCCTTTTCCTTCCTTCCTTCCTTTCTTTCCTTCCTATCACTTTTCCCTTCTTTCCTTCCTTGTTTCCTTCCTCCCTTCCAAACGTTTTTATTGGTCCGGCCCACATGAGATCAGATTTGGCTTGTATGTGACCGTTTGACCCCCCGTTCTAGACTCTTTGAAGCATGTCCTTTTGTTTATAGGGTTACACCGTTTGACTGCATGTGTCAGCCAGACTGCCTGTATACTGCATGCTGTTATTTACAGGACCAGCAGAGTTATAGATCAATGCTCTCCAAGCAGCCGTGTGTCCATATGAACAGTGAATCATTCCTCCTGTTCACTCTGACTGGTACTGACTGTTACTGCTGACTGTCCTTCAGATGAGCTTCAGATGAGCTTCAGTGGAAGAGATGGAGGACGAAGACGTGAAGCTTCTTTAAATGTGTTGAAGCAGCAGTCAGGTGTCAGTGTGAACAGTAGAGAGGTTTTATTTTTATTAAATCTACTTCACAATGCAAATATAATGAAGCTGACTCTATTTGATCTCACTCATCTTCCTCCTTTTTCTTTCTTTCCTCATTCTTCTTCTTTGCAGTCTTTATTTCTTTCTTGCTTGCTTTCATTTTTCTTTCTTCCTTCTTGTGCTTTCTTCCTCCTTTTCCTTTTCTCTCTTTGTCTTTCTTCATCTTCCTCCCCTTGTTTCTTCCTTCCTTTCTTTCTTTCCTCGTCCTTCGTCTTGCTTTCTTTAATCTTTCTTTCTTTCTTTTCAGACATTCAGACGTCTGATTCCATGTTTCCACAGAAGGAGGACTGTGGATTTAGTCCTCCATCACTTCCACAGTAAACATTATGAAAGCCTCTTCTCTTCTTTACTCTTCTCTTCTTTACTCTTCTCTTCTATCCTCTTCTCTTCTCTCCTCTCCTCTTCTCTTCTTTCCTATAATAGTAACCGGGTTGTTTTAAAGGACGTGGACAGTAAAGAGCAACATGACACACGAGGTGACAGCAGAGTTAACGTCATGTAACTAAAGTCCCTGAAGGGAATTAAAGTGCCAACTGTGACTGTCGCTCCTATTGAGGACGCTGGCCGAGGTCGTGTCCTTTTCTTCTCCTTCCTGGATGATTGTAGAGGCCACAGATGCATTTACACACCGCGGCTGCCACAGATGCATTTACACACCGCCGCTGCCTCCAGTAGCTTTTTACCTTTTTACACTAGATGTTTTATTTCTGACTGTGAAGTTAAAACCAATTCAGTATGTTCACATTTTTTCACTTCTCTCCTACCTTTCCTTCCTAATCCCTTTTCCTTCCTTCCTTCGTTCCTCTCTTTCTTACTTCTTTCCTTCTTTGTTTCCTTCTCTTCCTTCCTTCCTTGCTTCTTTCCTCGTCTTCTTTTCCTTTCTTGCTTTCCTTCCCTCCTACCTTTCCTTCCTAATCCCTTTTCCTTCCTTCCTGCCTTCCTTCCTTCCTCCCTTCCTCACTCCCTCCCTCTCCCTTTCCTTAAACCCAATTCAATATGTTCACATTTAATTCAGAGACGATCGCCCCCCGTTAAACAACATGCTTATTCCAATTGAAACCATCACAAATATATAGCTAGTCCTTCCTTCCTTATTTCATTCCCTCCTTTCCTTCCTTCTTTCTTCCTCCCTCCTTTCCTTCCTCCCTCCTTTCCTTCCTTCCTTCCTTCCTTCCATCTGTCCTTCCTCCCTCCCTCCTTCTCTTTCCTCCCTTCCTTCTTTCTTCCCTCCCCCCTACTTTCCCCCCTCCCTCCTTCCTTATTTCCTTCCCTCCTTTCCTTCCTTCTTCCTCCCTCCCTCACTCCCTTCCTTCTCTTTCCTCCCTTCCTTCATCCCTCCCTCCCTCCTTCCTCCCTTCCTTCCTTCTTTCCTCTCTCCCTCCCTCCCTCCCTTCCTTCCTTCCTCCCTCCTTTCCTTCCTTCCTTCCTTCCTTATTTCCGTCCCTCCTTTCCTTCCTTCTTCCTCCCTCCCTCACTCCCTTCCTTCCTTCCTCCCTCCCTCCCTCCCTCCTTCCTTCCTTCCTTCCTTTCTTCCTTCCTTCTGTCCTTATTTCCTTCCCTCCTTCCTTCCTCCTTTCTTTCCTTCCTTCCAGAAGGAAAAAAGGAAGAAACGAATGAATGAAGAAAGGAAAAAAGGACAGATGGAAGGAAGGAAAAGAACACAGGTGGGCCGGATCGCACCCCTCGGTGGGCCGTATCTGGCCCGCGGGCCGCATGTTTGACACCCCTGGATTAAAAAGTACTGATGAATATTATATTACATTTCTGGCTCCATTTGGTCAACCTACATCTGACACACTGGTCCTTTAAATGTCTAAATGACATCATACCCTCTGAAGGCCATATCAGTCAGTGCTGTGGTGGGTTTGTCCTGTTTTAACCCTGTTTCTGTCTCTCCTTCCCCCTCAGGGACCATTATTCTCACCCTCCTTTCCTGTCTGCACTTACCTTGCCTGGGAAGGACGGACAGGACAGGAGGTAGGAAGGAAGGAAGGAAGGACAGAAGGACTGATGGAAGGAAGGACAGATGTGGAAGGAAGGCAGATGGAAGGAAAGCAGATGTGGAAGGAAGGGGCAGATGTGGAAGGAAGGAAGGAAGGAAGGAAGGAAGGAAGAATGGAAGGAAGGGCAGAAGAAAGGAAGACTGGAAAGAAGGACAGAATGAAAAAGGAAGGAAGGACAGAAAGAAGAAAGGAAGGACAGAAGGAAGAAAGGAACGAAGAAAGGAAGAAAGGAAGGTAGGAAGGACAGATGGAAGGAAGGACAGATGTGGAAGGAAGGGTAGATGAAGAAAGGAAGGAAGGACAGATGGAAGGAAGGACAGATGTGGAAGGAAGGACAGAAGGAAGAAAGGAAGGAAGGACAGATGGTAAGGAAGGACAGAAGGAAGGAACGAAGAAAGGAAAAAAGGAAGGTAGGAAGGACAGATGGAAGGAAGGACATATGTGGAAGGAAGGACAGAAGGAAGAAGGAAGGAAGGACAGAAGGAAGAAAGGAAGGAAGGACTGATGAAGGAAGGAACGAAGAAAGGAAAAAAGGAAGGTAGGAAGGACAGATGGAAGGAAGGAACGAATGAATGAAGAAAGGAACAAAGGAAGGTAGGAAGGACAGATGTGGAAGGAAGGGCAGATGGAAGGAAGGAAGGAAGGAAGAATGGAAGGAAGGGCAGAAGGAAGTAAGGAAGGAAGACTGGAAGGAAGGACAGAATGAAAAAAGGAAGAAGAGGACTGATGGAAGGAAGGAACGAAGAAAGGAAAAAAAGGAAGGTAGGAAGGGACAGATGGAAGGAAGGGACAGATGTGGAAGGAAGGAAGGACAGAAGGATCGAAAGGAAGGAAGGACTGATGGAAGGAAGGGCTCTTTAAATGCCTAAATGACGTCATACCCTCTCTTGTCCTGTTTTAACCCTTGTTTCTGTCTCTCCTTCCCCCTCAGGGACCATTATTCTCACCCTCCTTTCCTGTCTGCACTTACCTTGCCTGCAGCTCGTTATCTGACTCCTCTCTCTCTCTCTGCTGCTTTTTGTCTTTTCCTATTTGTCTCTTTGTGTGTGTTTTCATATTTCCAAACATCAGAACCTCGTCTCCTTCCTCCCTTTCTTACTTCTTTCCTTCTTTGTTTCCTTCTCTTCCTTCTTCCTTGCTTCTTTCCTTGTCTTCTTTTCCTTCCTTCACTCCTGTCATCTGTCCTTCCTTCCTTCCTTCCTTCCTTCCTTCCTTTTGTCTTTCTTCTCTCCTACCTTTCCTTCCTAATCCCTTTTCCTTCCTTTCTTCCTTCCTTCTCTTCCTTCCTTCCTTGCTTCTTTCCTTGTCTTCTTTTCCTTCCTTCACTCCTGTCATCTGTCCTTCCTTCTTGCTTCTTCCTTTCTTCTTTCCTTCCTTCACTCCTGTCATCTGTCCTTCCTTACTTCCTTCCTTTTGTCTTTCCTTCTCTCCTACCTTTCCTTCCTAATCCCTTTTCCTTCCTTCCTTCCTTCCTTCCTTCCTTCTAACTTCCTTGCTTCTTTCCTTGTCTTCATTTCTTTCCTTCCTTCCTTCCTTTTGTCTTTCCTTCTCTCTACCTTTCCTTCCTAATCCCTTTTTCTTCCTTCCTTCCTTCCTTACTAACTTCCTTGCTTCTTTCCTTGTCTCCATTCTTTCCTTCCTTCCTTCCTTTTGTCTTTCCTTCTCTCCTACCTTTCCTTCCTAATCCCTTTTCTTTCCTTCCTTCCTTCCTTCCTAACTTCCTTGCTTCTTTCCTGTCTCCATTTCTTTCCTTCCTTCCTTCCTTTTGTCTTTCCTTCTCTCCTACCTTTCCTTCCTAATCCCTTTTTCTTCCTTCCTTCCTTCCTTACTAACTTCCTTGCTTCTTTCCTTGTCTCCATTTCTTTCCTTCCTTCCTTCCTTTTGTCTTTCTTCTCTCCTACCTTTCCTTCCTAATCCCTTTTCTTTCTTCCTTCTTCCTTCCTTTGTCTTTCCTTGTCTCCTACCTTTCCTTCCTAATCCCTTTTCCTTCCTTCCTTCCTAATCCCTTTTCCTTCCTTCCTTCCTTCCTTCCTTACTTCCTTGCTTCTTTCCTTGTCTTCTTTCCTTCCTTCACTCCTGTCATCTGTCCTTCCTTCCTTGCTTCTTTCCTTGTCTTCTTTTCCTTCCTTCACTCCTGTCATCTGTCCTTCCTTCCTTCCTTCCTTCCTTCTTCTTCTTCCTTTTGTCTTTCCTTCTCTCCTACCTTTCCTTCCTAATCCCTTTTCCTTCCTTCCTTCCTTCCTTCCTAACTTCCTTGCTTCTTTCTTGTCTTCTTTCCTTCCTTCACTCCTGTCATCTGTCCTTCCTTTCTTGCTTCTTTCCTTGTCTTCTTTTCCTTCCTTCACTCCTGTCATCTGTCCTTCCTTACTTCTTCCTTTTGTCTTTCCTTCTCTCCTACCTTTCCTTCCTAATCCCTTTTCTTTCCTTCCTTCCTTCCTTCCTAACTTCCTCGCTTCTTCCTTGTCTCCATTTCTTTCCTTCCTTCCTCCTTTTGTCTTTCCTTCTCTCCTACCTTTCCTTCCTAATCCCTTTTCCTTCCTTCCTTCCTTCCTTCCTAACTTCCTTGCTTCTTTCCTGTCTCCATTTCTTTCCTTCCTTCCTTCCTTTTGTCTTTCCTTCTCTCCTACCTTTCCTTCCTAATCCCTTTCCTTCCTTCCTTCCTTCCTTCCTTCCTTTCCTTCCTTCCTTCCTTCCTTCCTTCCTTCCTTCCTAACTTCCTTGCTTCTTTCCTTGTCTCATTTCTTTCCTTCCTTCCTTCCTTTTGTCTTTCCTTCTCTCCTACCTTTCCTTCCTAATCCCTTTTCCTTCGTTCCTTCCTTCCTAACTTCCTTGCTTCTTTCCTTGTCTTCTTTTCCTTCCTTCACTCCTGTCATCTGTCCTTCCTTCCTTGCTTCTTTCCTTGTCTTCTTTTCCTTCCTTCACTCCTGTCATCTGTCTGTCCTTCCTTCCTTCCTTCCTTTTGTCTTTCTTCTCTCCTACCTTTCTTCCTAATTCATTTCCTTCCTTCCTTCCTTCTTCCTAACTCCTTGCTTCTTTCCTTGTCTCCATTTCTTTCCTTCACTCCTGTCATCTGTCCTTCCTTCCTTCCTTCCTTTTGTCTTTCCTTCTCTCCTACCTTTCCTTCCTATCCCTTTTCCTTCCTTCCTTCCTTCCTTCCTAACTTCTTGCTTCTTTCCTTGTCTTCTTTTCCTTCCTTCACTCCTGTCATCTGTCCTTCCTTCCTTGCTTCTTTCCTTGTCTTCTTTTCCTTCCTTCACTCCTGTCATCTGTCCTCCTTACTTCCTTCCTTTTGTCTTTCCTTCTCTCCTACCTTTCCTTCCTAATCCCTTTTCTTTCTTCCTTTCCTTCCTTCCTAACTTCCTTGCTTCTTTCCTTGTCTCCATTTCTTTCCTTCCTTCCTTCCTTTTTGTCTTTCCTTCTCTCCTACCTTTCCTTCCTAATCCCTTTTCCTTCTTCCTTCCTAACTTCCTTGCTTCTTTCCTTGTCTCCATTTTTCCTTCCTTTCTTCCTTTTGTCTTTCCTTCTCTCCTACCTTTCCTTCCTAATCCCTTTTCCTTCCTTCCTTCCTTCTTCCTTCCTAACTTCCTTGCTTCTTTCCTTGTCTCCATTTCTTTCCTTCCTTTTGTCTTTCTTCTCTCCTACCTTTCCTTCCTAATCCCTTTTCCTTCCTTCCTTCCTTCCTTCCTAACTTCCTTGCTTCTTTCCTTGTCTTCTTTTCCTTCCTTCACTCCTGTCATCTGTCCTTCCTTCCTTGCTTCTTTCCTTGTCTTCTTTCCTTCCTTCACTCCTGTCATCTGTCCTTCCTTCTTGCTTCTTTCCTTGTCTTCTTTTCCTTCCTTCACTCCTGTCATCTGTCCTTCCTTCCTTCCTTCCTTCCTTTTGTCTTTCCTTCTCTCCTACCTTTCCTTCCTAATCCCTTTTCCTTCCTTCCTTCCTTCCTTCCTAACTTCCTTGCTTCTTTCCTTGTCTCCATTCTTTCCTTCCTTCCTTCTTTTGTCTTTCTACTTAATCCCTTTTCCTTCTTCCTTCCTTCCTTCCTTCCTACTTCCTTGCTTCTTTCCTTGTCTCCTTTTCTTTCCTTCCTTCCTTTTGTCTTTCCTTCTCTCCTACCTTTCCTTCTAATCCCTTTTCCTTCCTTCCTTCCTTCCTTCCTAACTTCTTGCTTCTTTCCTCGTCTCCATTTCTTTCCTTCCTCCTGTCATCTGTCCTTCCTTCCTTCCTTCCTTCCTTTTGTCTTTCCTTCTCTCCTACCTTTCCTTCCTAATCCCTTTCCTTCCTTCCTTCCTTCCTTCCTAACTTCCTTGCTTCTTTCCTTGTCTCCATTTCTTTCCTTCCTTCCTTCCTTTTGTCTTTCCTTCTCTCCTACCTTTCCTTCCTAATCCCTTTTCTTTCCTTCCTTCCTTCCTTCCTAACTTCCTTGCTTCTTTCCTTGTCTCCATTTCTTTCCTTCCTCCCTTCCTTTTGTCTTTCCTTCTCTCCTACCTTTCCTTCCTAATCCCTTTTCCTTCATTCCTTCCTTCCTTCCTAACTTCCTTGCTTCTTTCCTTGTCTCCATTTCTTTCCTTCCTTCCTTCCTTTTGTCTTTCCTTCTCTCCTACCTTTCCTTCCTAATCCCTTTTCCTTCCTTCCTTCCTTCCTTCCTAACTTCCTTGCTTCTTTCCTTGTCTCCATTTCTTTCCTTCCTTCCTTTTGTCTTTCCTTCTCTCCTACCTTTCCTTCGTAATCCCTTTTCCTTCCTTCCTACCTTCCTTCCTAACTTCCTTGCTTCTTTCCTTGTCTCCATTTCTTTCCTTCCTTCCTTCCTTTTGTCTTTCCTTCTCTCCTACCTTTCCTTCCTAATCCCTTTTCCTTCCTTCCTTCCTTCCTTCCTTCCTTCCTAACTTCCTTGCTTCTTTCCTTGTCTCCATTTCTTTCCTTCCTTCCTTCCTTTTGTCTTTCCTTCTCTCCTACCTTTCCTTCCAATCCCTTTTCCTTCCTTCCTTCCTTCCTAACTTCCTTGCTTCTTTCCTTGTCTCCATTTCTTTCCTTCCTTTCTTCCTTCCTTCCTTTTGTCTTTCCTTTGTCCCAGCAGCAGCAGCAGCAGCAGCGTAATCAGCTCTTTAGCCTCTCCGCTTCGCTTTGTTATTTTCATTAAAAGGAGAATGGACACGCGTTAATGGAATTACCACTGCGAGTGATTCCACCCGCTGTAATGTCACACTGACAGTTTCATTATGTTTGTGTCTTAGTCAGAGAAATGTTGGCTTTACTTTTTGATCTTTTATTGGTCGTTTTTATCAATCATTGTCATGTGCAGAGCCGAACTCACAAATGAACAAAGCCTGATGCGTCTCATTCCTCTGGGACGTGACGTAGACCTCCATTGTTGTCCAGAAACTATTAAAAACCCATCAGTGATCCAGTATTATTATTATTTATTAGACAGATGGAAATAAGGAAGAAAGGGGAGGGAGGGAGGGAGGAAGGAAGGAAGGAAGGAAGGAAGGAAGGAAGGAAAAGAAGACAGGAAGGAAAGCTGGAAGGACACGAAGGAAGGAAAGAAGGAAAAAGAAAGAAAGAAAGGGAAGAAGGACAGAAGGAAGGAGGAAGGAAAAAAGAAAGACAGGGTGGAAGGAAGGGAGGAAGGAAGGAAGGAAGGAAGGAAGGAAGGAAAAAAGAAAGAAAGGGAGGAAGGAAAGATTGAAGGAAGGAAGGAAGGAAAAAAGAAAGAAAGGGAGGAAGGACAGATGGAAGGAAGGAAAGAAGGAAGGAAAAGAAGACAGGAAGGAAGGAAAAAAGACAGAAGGAAGGAAGGAAGGAAGGACGGACAGTGGGCCGGACTGGATCCCTCGGCGGGCCGGTTCTGGCCCACGGGCCGCATGTTTGACGCCCTTGGCCTAATACATCTTTTTCCTCCGTGACGTAGACCTCCATTGTTGTCCCGAAACTATTAAAAACCCATCAGTGATCCAGTGATCCAGTATCCAGTAGTAGTATTATTATTATTATTATTCATTTTTTATCAATCATTGTCGAGTGCAGAGCCAAACCAACAATGAACAAAGCCCATTTCTTTTTATTCCTCCGTGACTTAGACCCCCTCCCTGAGCTACTACCTTATCGTGGTGGAGTGGTTTGTGCGTCCCAATGACCCCAGGAGCTCAGTTGTTGGGGGCCCATGGCAAACAGGTCCGGGGGGAGGGGCCAGACAAAAGGTATATCAAAAGACCCCAATGATGAGTACCATAATTGGTTTTTCGTGTCCCTCGCCCGGACACGGGTCACCCCTCCCTGGAGCGAGCGCCTGGTGGCCGGGCCTTCGCCCATGGGGCCTGGCCGGGCACAGCCCAAAGAGGGGACATGGGACCCCCGCTCCCACAGACCCACCACCAGTGAGAGGGGCCAAAGGGGTCGGATGCAGTGTGAGCTGGGCGGCAGCCGAAGGTGGGGACCCTCGTTGTTGTCCAAAAACTATAAAAAAATACATCAGTGATCTGCAGTGTCTTCACGTTTTCGGTCTCTGAAGAGAAGTCCTGAGCTGATTCATTTAAAGTGCTTTGCTATCTCATTGTGCTAGGGTTGGGTATCTGCACTCAATATCTTTAAGGTATCGACTGAAATCAATCAATACCAAGCAGCATGGAAACGTCTTCCGTCAACCGATACCTGACTTGACTCTCTGGCTTCATTGAGAGAAGCAGGCTTAAAGTTGATGCTGTTTGAATGGGAGTCAGTTGGAGCCTCTAGTGGCACTTTAAGGTACTACAGCCTCTTGATGTTTGCTTTGTACTGAAGCTGTTTAGAAAGTCAAGGAGATGAGATCTGCACATGCTCAGTGGAGTCTGCCTCACACAGGACTACTCTCCAGGGACTGAAAATGTGATCGCTGTCCTTCTTTCCTTTCCTCTCTTCCTTCTTTCCTCTGTCCTTCCCTTCTTCCTTCCCTCCTCCCTTCCTTCTTTCCTCCCTCCTTTCCTTCCTTCCTTCCCTCCTCCCACATGCTCAGTGGAGTCTGCCTTACACAGGACTACTCTCCAGGGACTGAAAACGTGACCGCTGTCCTTCTTTCCTTTCCTCTCTTCCTTCCTCCCTCCCTCCCTTCCTTCTTTCCTCCCTCCCTCCCTCCCTTCCTTCCTCCCTATCTCCCTTCCTTCCCTCCTCCCACATGCTCAGTGGAGTCTGCCTCACACAGAACTACTCTCCAGGGACTTCCTCCCTTCCTCCCTCCCTCCCTCCCTTCCTTCCTTCTTCCTCTCTCCCTTCCTTCCTTCCTCCCTTCCTTCCTCCCTATCTCCCTTCCTTCCCTCCTCCCACATGCTCAGTGGAGTCTGCCTCACACAGAACTACTCTCCAGGGACTTCCTCCCTTCCTCCCTCCCTCCCTCCCTTCCTTCCTTCTTCCTCTCTCCCTTCCTTCCTTCCTCCCTTCCTTCCTCCCTATCTCCCTTCCTTCCCTCCTCCCACAAGCTCAGTGGAGTCTGCCTCACACAGAACTACTCTCCAGGGACTTCCTCCCTTCCTCCCTCCCTCCCTCCCTTCCTCCCTTCCTTCCTTCTTCCTCTCTCCCTTCCTTCCTCCCTTCCTTCCTTCCTTCCCTCCTCCCTCCTCCCACATGCTGAGTGGAGTCTGCCTCACACAGGACTACTCTCTACTCTCCAGGGACTGAAAACGTGAGTCTTTGGAGCCGTTTCTAAACAAACTGATGTGAATGATCTAACTCACAGAGGAATAAGAAAGACGTCAGACTTTAGATAATAATTATAATAATAATAATGATGATAAGTTATAATTAAATATATTTCCTTTCACACTTTCACAAACCCGAGGGAGCTTCACAGACAGAAATAATAAAACACTTGCTAGTAGATCCGTTGATTGTTGGTTTAGTTCTGAACGCAAGGAGAAAAATATAGAACATTTCCAGTCTGAATTTCTTCCTTCTTCCTCCCTTATTCCCTCCCTTCCCTCCTTCCTCCCTCCTTTCCTTTCTCCCTTCCTTCCTTCCCTCCTCCCTCCCTCCCTTCTTCCTCCCTTCCATCCATCCTTCCTCCATCCTTTCCTTCCTTCCCTCCTCCATCCTTCCTTCCACCCTCCTTTCCTTCCTTCCTTCCCTCCTTTCCTTCCTTCTTCCGCCCTTATTCCTTTCCATCCTTCCTTCTTCCTCCCTTCCTTCCTTCCTTCCTTCCTTCAGGCCTTTCTCTTCAGTCAACAGTATAACAAAGAGCTCAAGGACTGACAGCAGACCTTGTAGAGTTTTTCCTTCCTTCCTTTCCTTCCTTCCTTCCCTCCTCCCTCCTTCTTCCTCCCTTCCTTTCTCCTTCCCTTCCTTCTCTCTTCCTTCCTTCCTTCCCTCCTCCCTCCTTCTTCCACCCTTATTCCCTCCCATCCATCCTTCCTTCTCCCTCCCTACCTTTCTCCTTTCCTTCCTTCTTCCTCCTTTCCATCGTTACTTCCTCCCTTTCTTTCTCATTTCCTTCTTCCTCCCTTCCTCCTT
Source organism: Scomber japonicus (assembly GCF_027409825.1). Lineage (NCBI taxonomy): Eukaryota > Metazoa > Chordata > Actinopteri > Scombriformes > Scombridae > Scomber > Scomber japonicus. Next base: position 26,312,630 of record NC_070599.1, on the reverse strand, counting down.
TCCATCCTTCCTTCCTTCCATCCTTCCTTCCTTCCATCCTTCCTTCCTTCCTCCTTTCCATCCTTCCATCCTTCCTTCCTTCAGGCTTTTCTCTTCAGTCAACAGTATAACAAAGAGCTCAAGGACTGACAGCAGACCTTGTAGAGTTTTTATTTACCTTCGAATTCAAATCTGGTTTCTCAGGGACTCAACGTTTCTGTCTCTCTCTCTCTCTCTCCCTCTGTCTCTCTCTCTCTGTCTCTCTCTGTCTGTCTCTCTCTCTCTCTCTCCCCTCTGTCTCTCTCTCTCTGTCTCTCTCTGTCTCTCTCTCTCTCTCTCTCTGTCTCTCTCTGTCTGTCTCTCTCTCTCTCTCTCTCCCTCTGTCTCTCTCTCTCTGTCTCTCTCTGTCTGTCTCTCTCTCTCTCTCTCCCTCTGTCTCTCTCTCTCTGTCTCTCTCTGTCTCTCTCTCTCTCTCTCTCTCTCTCTCTCTCTCTCTCTCTCTCTCTCTCCCCTCTGTCTCTCTCTCTCTCTCTCTGTCTCTCTCTCTCTCTCTCTCTCTCTTGATTCATTAGTTATAAAACAAACAGGAAGCATCAGGACATTCATCAAAGTTTCATCAAGTCAACAAACACAATTAAAATCTCATCATCAGTGAGAGCAGCGTTCACTCCCAGGTAAACATGTCAGCTACCCCCCTTCCTTCCTTCCTTCCTTCCTTCCTTCCTTCCTCCCTCCCTCCCATCCCTCCTCCCTCAGTGAGAGTAGCGTTCACTCCGAGGTAAACAGGATGGTTTTCATCTGTCAGCTGCCCCCATTCCTCCCTTCCTCTCTTCCTTCCTTCCCTCCTCCCTCCTTCCTTCTTCCTCCTTTCCTTCCTTCCTTCCTTCCTTCCTTCGTTCCGCCCTCCTTTCCTTCCTTCCCTCCTCCCTCCTTTCCTTCCTTCTTCCTCCCTTCCTCCCTCCTTTCCTTCCTTCCTCCTTCCTTCCTTCCTTCCTCCCCTCCTTTCCTTCCTTCCTTCCTCCCTTCCATCCCTCCTTCTCAGTGAGAGCAGCGTTCACGTCCCAGGTAAACATGATGGTTTTCATCTGTCAGCTGCCTCCTTCCTTCCTTTCCTTCCTTCCTTCCTCCCTTCCTTCCTCCCTCCCTTCCATCCCTCCTCCCTCCTTTCCTTCCTTCCTTCCTCCCTCCTTTCCTTCCTTCTTCTCCCTTCCTCCCTCCTTTCCTTCCTTCCTCCCTCCTTCCACGTTTCATCTGTCAGCTGCCCCCTTTCCTTCCTCCCTCCTTTCCTTTCTTCTTCCTCCTTTCCATCCTTCCTTCCTTCCCTCCTCCCTCCTTTCCTTCCTTCTTCCTCCCTTCCTCCCTCCTTCTTTTCCTTCCTTCCTCCCTCCTTCCACGTTTCATCTGTCAGCTGCCCTCCTCACAGACTAGCAACCTTTTTTTTTTAATCCTGTTTTTTAACATCTGCTAACACTTTTATTTTATAAAATTGTAAAATACAGTGTTTCCTGTCTGTCTCTCTCTCTCTTTCTCTCTCTCTATGTCTCTCTCTCTCTCTCTCTCTGTCCCTCT
>NC_070599.1:26288582-26308582 GCF_027409825.1 Scomber japonicus | reverse complement strand
CCTTCCTTCCTTCCTTCCTTCCTTCCTCCTTACTTGGACGTAAACACTATTTACCAATCAGTTAATTCCAATTATTCAGGTTTGACTTGAACACAACACACAGCACAGCTAAGGTATTTAAATCTGGACCTGATGATAGAAGGAAGGAAGGAAGCAAGGAAGGAAGGAAGATAGGGAGGAAGAAGGAAGGAAAGAAGGAATAGTCAAAACAGACGGGGTCAATTTGACCCAGGAGGACGACACAAAGGTTAACCTCCTTCTTTCCTCCCTGCCTTCCTCCCTTCCTTCCTCTCTCCTTTCTTTCCTCCTTTCCTTCCGTCCTGCCTTCCTTCCTCCCTCCTTTCCCTCCTTCCTCCTTACTTGGACGTAAACACTATTTACCAATCAGTTAATTCCAATTATTCAGGTTTGACTTGAACACAACACACAGCACAGCTGATGCTGATGGGAACATGATACGAAACAACGTATTTAAATCTGGACCTTATGATAGATGAAAACTCAGAGGATCATCCAATAGTCCAATAGATCTAGTATGTTTATATGTTTTAATTAAGAGAGAGAGTCATTGTGTTTTACCTTAGAATGAGCTTTTATATCTACAGAGGGAGCAGGTCGGTCCACTTCCACGAAGGCCGCCACTGACTCTAGAGAGTTTTGTAGCGATCGTCGGTTCTCCTACAGAGTTACAGTATTCAGTTGGTTGCAATCTGAAAACTCTCCACTAGATGGCACTAAATCCCCCACACATTAGTTCTTAACCTTTGTGTCGTCCTCCCAGGTCAGATTGACCCCCTATGTTTTAACTGTTTCTTCTTTCCTCCTTTCCTTCCTTCCTTCCTTCCTCCCTCCCTCCTTTCCTTCCTTCCTTCTTCCTTCCTCCTTTCCTTTCTTCTTCCCTCATTTCCTTCCTTCTTCCTTCCTTCCTTCCTTCCTTCCTCCCTCCTTTACTTCCTTCTTCCTCCTTTCCTTCCTTCTTCCTCCCTTCCCTCCTCCCTCCTTTCTTCCTTCATCCATCCTCCCTCCTTTCCATCCTTCCTTCCTTCCCTCCCTCCTTTCCTTCTTCCTTTCCTCCCTTTTCACTCCTTTCCTTCCTTCCTTCCTTCCTTCTTCCTCCCTTCCCTCCTCCCTCCTTTCTTCCTTCATCCATCCTCCCTCCTTTCCATCCTTCCTTCCTTCCCTCCCTCCTTTCCTTCTTCCTTTCCTCCCTTTTCACTCCTTTCCTTCCTTCCTTCCTTCCTTCCTTCCTTCCTTCCCTCCTCCCTCCTTTCCTTCCTATTATTTCAGAGCACATGAATAAAAGCAAAAACAAACTAACGACATGATAAATGAGTATCAGAGCTAGCGGACGTTACGTAACTTTATTATTATCGGTCTAAATATTCCTTTAAAGTTTCAGCGGCGTGTGACTGTGTGGTGAGTCAGCGCTCCAGACTTCACAGCGTTGTGGATAATCAACAACACAACACACAACCACACAGGGAGGTCGGAGAGGAGCGAGGGAATAAACAGACGACAGAGAGAGCGGAGAGAGAGAGAGAGAGAGAGAGAGAGAGAGAGAGAGCACGGGTCAGTTCACTTGATTAGCTTCACAATCAGCGGGGCCAGAGTCTCTTTAAAGATTAATTTCAGGCTGTCTCCGAGAATAGAGCGAAAGTATCGAGGTCAAGTCCGTAAAGAATCGATCTCCAGCCAAAGTAACCCCCCCCCCCCTCCGCCTTTAACACACACACACACACACACACACACACACACACACACACACACACACACACACACACACACACACACTGATTCTCAGGGCTGATTGCTGCTTTCAGAGGGAAAAGTTCAGCAGTCAACGAGAGTTCAGGTCAATGAGAAATGGGTTTCTGTAAAGTTAGTCCTTTATCTGGATCTCACACACGACGGCTCCTTCAGGTAGTTTTTTTCGGAGTATACCTTCAAGTGTCAAGACTGGAAAGAAGGGAAGGGAGGGAGGAAGGAAGGAAAGGAGAGAAGAAGAAGGAAGGAAGGAAGGAAGGGAGGGAGGGAGGGAGGGAGGGAGGAGGAAGAAAGGAACAAACGATGGCAAGGAGAAGGAAGAAGAAGCAAGAAGGAAAGAAAGGAGAAAAGAAGGGAGGGAGAAGGAAAGAAGGAGGGAGGAGCGAAGGAAGGAAGGATGGAAAGGAGAGAAGAAGAAGGAAGGATGGGAGGGAGGGAGGGAGGAATGAAGGGGGGAAGGATGGAAAGGAGAGAAGAAGAAGGAAGGATGGGAGGGAGGGAGGGAGGAATGAAGGGGGGAAGGAAGAAAGGAAAGGAGGGAGGAAGGAAGGATGGAAGGGAGGAAGAAGAAAGGAAAGGAGGGAGGAGGAAAGGAACGAACAATGGCAAGGAGGAAGAAGGAAGGAAAGGAGAAAAGAAGGAGGGAGGAGCGAAAGAAGGAGGGAGGAGCGAAGGAAGGATGGAAAGGAGGAAGAAGGAAGGAAGGGAGGAAGGAAGGAGGGAGGGAGGGAGGAAAGAAGGAAGAGGACAGAGGAAAGAAGGAAGGGAGGGAGGAAGGAAGGAAGGAAAGGAGAGAAGAAGAAGGAAGGAAGGAAGAAGGAAAGGTGGGAAGAAAATAAGGAAGGAAAGGAAGGAGGAAGGAAGGAAGGGAGAGAGGAAAGGAAAGAAGGCAGGAATAGCACAACGAGATAGCAAAGCACTTTAAATGACTTTTTTTTCCTTTCTTTTTTTTGCCATCTCTTTTTTTTGCCATCTCTATTTTTTGCCATCTCTATTTTTTGCCATCTCGTGTAAAGTTGATATTTTTATGTGCAGATTTTGGTGTTGGGAACATTTTCTGACACCCAGTAGACCTTTGATGTTGTTTGGTGCTGTTAGATATTTCTGGGCTTCGTCTACACATCGTCGTCATGGAGATCTACATTTCTGTCTGGTCAGGTTTCAAACAGCATCTCAGAGACAGATTTTTAATACATTATCCATCTAATTTGCCTGATCTAAGAGTATGGTGAGGTAAATATTAATAGAAGGTCTTAATACAAAAACATTGTCACACGTCCAATCTGAATCTCTCTCTCTACTTCAGCTTTATCCCCCCCCCCTTTATATAGTTTCTTATATCTAAAAAACACACCTTCTAAACAACTGGTCAGTCAGAAAAAGACAGCGCCTGACCTGACTTCTTCTAAAGTATTTTTTTTTAGGGCTTTTTGCCTTTAATGTACAGAATGTAGAGAGAGAGACAGGAAATGGGAGGCAGAGAGGGGGCAAAGACATGCAGGATAGGACCGCTCGGTGCTGGATTCGAACCGGGGTCGCCTGCAGCTCAACACATGAGCTAAACACCGCCACGACCTGACTTCTTCACCTTTAACCTTTAAGCACAGCTTCTGTTTCAAATCCATCAGGACACTAAGACCATATGTTCACACTGGAAGCCAAAATCCGATTTTTATCCGATCTAGTTTGGAACCAGATGCTCTTATGATGTCTGAACGGTCATAAATCACATTAAATCCGATTATTGCAAACCAGATTGAAACCACCTTTGGGAGGAAGTTTCAAATCTCATCTCTCTCAGATCGGATTTGACTGTCCGTGACGCCGGTCTACGTCACTATGCGACACCAGACACGCGCTTATTCCAACGGAGGACGTCGTAAACATCAGTTCATGGACAGAGGACCAAACCATGTTCTTCTTAATCTTTGGGGAGATGGCTCGGTTCTGTCGCAATTATATGACATCACACAATACACGCTCGATGACGTCTCCGCTCTGACAATGTTGCCACGGCAACCTGTCAGATTGGTCATTAATTTGGCCCAGTCTGAACACAGCCAAGACCGGTTTGGACATTTGCTAAAAACAGTGTGGACAGTCAGATAAAACCAGATTTGAATCAGCCTAAGAGATGGACAATCGATTGTTGGCTTGGATTGTTGGTAGACTTTTCCTGTTGTGTCGATTTTGGGTGTTATAGATGTTCGATGTCTACTACATTTATGTTAGACTTTGGTCATGGAGATCTTTGTGTGGTGTAGATTTCCTGTCTGGTTTCAAACAAGGCCACAGAGCATCTTTGTGGTTCTTCCTTTATTGGAGTTTACTTCCTGTTCCTGTTTAGTCGATGCCTGTGTCGTCATAGAAACAGTCGATCCTTTAATTAATGTTAAAGTGAAGTTCAGTTTATCTTTAGTTTCACATGATGAAACTTTTAGAGGTCTCACCTTGAAGACGAGTAAAGGAAAAGGATTCACATCAGTCCTTCCTTCCTTCCTTCCTTCCTTCTTTCCTCCCTCCTTCTCTCTACCTTCCTCCCTCCCTCCTCCCTCCCTTCCTCCCTTCCTCCCTCCTTTTCCTTCCTTCTTTCTTCCTTCCTCCCCCTTCTCTCTTTCTTTCCTCTCTCTACCCCTCCTCCTTCCCTCCTACCTTCCTTCCTTTCCCTCCCTTCCTTCCTCCTCCTTTCCTTCCTCTCTCTTTCCTCCCTCCTTCTTTCCTACCTTTCATCTTTCCTTCCTTTCCTTACTCCCTTCCTTCTTTCCTTTGTGGTTTTTCCTTACTTCCTGTTTAGTCGATGCCTGTGTCGTCATAGAAACAGTCGATCCTTTAATTAATGTTAAAGTGAAGTTCAGTTTATCTTTAGTTTCACATGATGAAACTTTTAGAGGTCTCACCTTGCAGACGAGCAGAGGAAACGTCTTCACATCAGTCCTTCCTTCCTCCCTCCCTCCTACCTTCCTTCCTCCCTCCTTCTCTCTACCTTCCTCCCTCCCTCCTCCCTTCCTTCCTCCCTTCCTCCCTCCTTCTTTCCTCCCTTCCTTCCTTTCCTTCCTCCCTCCTTCTCTCTTCCTTTCCTCTCTCTACCTTCCTCCCTCCCTCCCTCCCTTCCTCCTTCCTCCCTCCCTCCTTCCTTTCCTTCCTCCCTCCTACCTTCTTTCCTTTCCCTCTTTCCTTCCCTCCTTCCTTCCCTCCTTCCTTTCTTCCTTTCCTCCCCCCTCCTACCTTCCTTCTCCCTCCCTCCTACTTCCCTTCCTTCTTCCTTCCTTCCCCCTCCCTCCCTCCTTCCTTCCTTCCTTTCTCTACCTCCCTCCCTCCCTCCCTCCTTCTTTCCTTCCCTCCTTACTTCCTTCCTTTCCTTCCTCCTTCCCTCCTACCTTCCTCTCTCTTTCCTCCCTCCTTCTTTCCTTTCCTTCCTCCCTCCTTCTCTCTTTCTTTACTCTCTCTACCTTCCTCCTTCCCTCCCTCCCTTAGTGGAGTTTACTTCCTGTTTAGTCGATGCCTGTGTCGTCATAGAAACAGTCGATCCTTTAATTAATGTTAAAGTGAAGTTCAGTTTATCTTTAGTTTCACATGATGAAACTTTTAGAGGTCTCACCTTGAAGACGAGCAAAGGAAACATCTTCACATCATCAGAGTCTCGAGGTTGTTGTTCTGCTGTCAGAGCTCCGACGCTGAAGACTCTTCGTCCTCTACAGACCTCAACGCTCACTTCAAAGGACTTTTGTGCTCAGTGACACACAATTAATGTAAAAGGCTTCATCTCTTTGTGTGTGTCAGTGTGTGTTTTTCATTAAGATGGAAGGGAGGAAGGAATGAAGGAAGGAAAGATGGATGGAAGGAAGGAAAGGTTGGAAAAGAAGACAGGAAGGAAAGATGGAGGGAAGGAAGGATGGAAGGTGGGAAGGAAGGAAGGAAGGAAGGAAGGACAAATGGAAGGAAGTGGGAAGGAAAGGTGGAAGGGAGGAAGGAAGAAGGAAGGAAGGAAAGATGGACGGAAGGAAGGAAAGGTTGGAAAAGAAGACAGGAAGGAAAGATGGAGGGAAGGAAGGATGGAAGGTGGGAAGGAAGGAAGGGAGGAAGGAAGGAAAGGTTGGAAAAGAAGACAGGAAGGAAAGATGGAGGGAAGGAAGGATGGAAGGTGGGAAGGAAGGAAGGGAGGAAGGAAGGAAAGGTTGGTAAAGAAGACAGGAAGGAAAGATGGAAGGAAGGAAGGAAGGTGGGATGGAAGGAAGGAAGGAATGAATGAAGGAAGGAAGGAAAGGTTGGAAAAGAAGACAGGAAGGACAAATAGAAGGAAGGTGGGAAGGAAAGATGGAAGGGAGGAAGGAAGGAAGGAAAGAAGGAAAGGTTGGAAAAGATGGAAGGAAGGAAGGAAGGGAGGAAGGAAGGACAAATGGAAGGAAGGTGGGAAGGAAAGATGGAAGGGAGGACGGAAGGAAGGAATGAAGGAAGGAAGGAAGGAAGGAAAGATGGAATGAAGGAAGGAAGGAAGGAAGGAGTGTCAGTGTGTTTTCCCAGTCAGCTGTTTTTTTCCGTACCGAGCGAGGTCGTCCACGACGCTCCGCTGGACTTCAAAGCTGATTCAGGTTTTTTCTTTATTGTTTGTCGACTCGATCCGTGTAATTACTTTCACATCCTCGTAGAGTTGGAATAAATAAAGTTCAAGATGAAAAAGACTCAAAATCACTGCTGGAAGTTGTTTCCTTCCTACCTCCTTCTTTCCTTCCCTCTTTCCTTTCCTTCCTCCCTCCCTCCTATCTCTTCCTTTCCCTCCCTTCCTTCCTGCCTGCCTTCCTACCTTCCTTCCTTCCTCTCTTTCTTCCTTCCCCCCTCCTTCTCTCTTTCTTTCCTCCCTCCTACCTTCCTTCCTTCTTCCTCCCTTCCTTCCTTCCTTCCTTCCTCCCTCCCTCCCTCCCTCCTTCCTTTCCTTCCTCCCTCCTTCTCTCTTTCCTCTCTTTACCTTCCTTCTTCCCTCCTACCTCCCTTCCTTTCCCTTCCTTCCTTCCTTCCTCCCTCCCTCCCTCCTACCTTCCTTCCCTCCTTCCTTTCCTTCCTCCCTCCTTCTCTTTCTTTCCACTCTCTACCTTCCTCCCTCCCTCCTACCTTCCTTCTTTCTTCCTCCCTTCCTTTCTTCCTTTCTTCCTCTCTCCTTCTTCCCTTCCTTCCATCCTTCCTTCTTCCTCACTCATTTTTATCCTTCCTCCCTTCATTCTTCCTCCCTTCCTCCTTCCTTTCTCTCTCCTTCTTCCCTTCCTTCCATCCTTTCTTCTTCCTCGCTCATTTCCATCCTTCCTCCCTCCCTTCCTTCCTTCTTTCCTTCCTCCCTTCCTTCCTTCTTTCCTCCCTTCCTTCTTTCCTTCTGTCCTTCCTCTCTCTTTCCTTGTTTTTCTTTTTAGACAGACGACTCAGGTGATAGTGACGACTTTATCTGAGCTGAAACTTAAACCACAGATTCATTATTAATATATAAGTTCTTCCTTCTTCGAATAAAAACTGTCCTCAGGTGTGTTTACTGAGAGTCAGAATGACTTTCAGCATTTCAACATATAAATAAATGTCAGCGGTTTGTACTTTAGATGAGCGGCTACCTGAATATTTGATTTCTTTTACCTTTCTTGGGGAGATTTTGGGTTTAATTAATCCCTCTAGTCATTTTCCACACATTGGTTTCAGCCCCTAAATGACACACACTCATACACACACTCATACACACACTCATACACACACTCATACACACACATTAATAATTCTGTGTGTGTGAGAGCTGCTGTAGCTCGAAGCTCGAAGCTCTCTCAGCTCAGCTGGTGGAGACGCAGACTGGGGAACAGTGTGGTTGTATTTAAGAGAGTCAATTGTCCGTGAAGTGGTTCAAAAAGAGCAGATTGTGTTTTAGAGATCATTAAAAATCACACATGGCTGTTTAATTAACGGCAAGGCAGTTTTATTTATATAGCGCATTTACATAAAACAGAAAAACATGTAATTTGAGAAACATTAAAACATACAATTATGAACTCTGGGCTCAACTATCTGACCTGAGTCAGTAGATCTCAGAGCTCTGGGCTCAACTATCTGACCTGAGTCAGTAGATCTCAGAGCTCTGGGCTCAACTATCTGACCTGAGCCAGTAGATCTCAGAGCTCTACTGGGTTTATATTCTACTAACATGTCATTCATGTATTCTGGACCTAAACCATTCAGTGATTTGTAGACCAGTAGCAGAACTTTAAAATCTATTCTATAGCTGATTGGGAGCCAGCCAAGTAAAGTTTTAAAATATTTGGAATGCTAATTAGGACATCCAGTTTGTTTTTGATGCTTATTCGTGCATCGTTTACATGATTTCATATATTTAAAATCTATTCTCTAGCTGACTGGGAGCCAGTGTAAAGACTTTAGAACTGACTGGGAGCCAGTGTAAAGACTTTAGAACTGGAGTAATGTGCTCTGATCTCTATTCTGGTTAAAACTCGAGCTGCAGCGTTCTGAATGAGCTGCAGCTGTTTAATGCTTTTTTGTGGGAGTCCAGTCAGAAGACCGTTACAGTAGTCGAGTCTACTTGAGATGAAAGCAAAAGAACAGAAGAGAAAGCTAAATGTACGTTCTTTATAATTAGTGTTTATTCTCTGTTGTAATGGTAAAGTATTGAGATATATTGATATATATATTGATGATAACTGTGATATTTAAACAGTGAAATATTAATATTATAATACACAAATGATAATAATCCATTCAGCCTCTTAAATCATTTGTTTCTTTCTGTCCTCGTCTTTGTCTCGTTGCTCTTCTGTTTGTCACATTATCTAAAGACATCGCGATAATATCTTCTTATTCATTATTTTAGCCTTTATAATAAGTGTAGTGTAGTGAAAATCTGATATAATAAAAGTTTTGCTAGGTGATGAAACTTTAAATCAAAACTCACTTTAAAAAGTAATATTTTATATGTGTATGTCTTGTGTGAGCCGGACTGTAACGTTCCTTCATGTTGAGATGAATGTTGAACCACACAGGAAGTTGTTATTATTCATGGGATTCAATGTTCAATGTTCCTGTTGACAAAAATTGCAGCAGATTTTCCAACTGAGGGCAGAATGTGTTGAACCTTTATTAAATGCTGTGAATCTCTTTTCATTTCACAAAAAACAGCTCAACAATACAAATAATACAAACACAATAACACAGAATATTCTAGAAATTCAGTTTAAATCTGTGTGAAACTTTGCTCATAGCTGTGGAAACTTTCTTTTAAATGACAGAACGGCGTAAAACTGGGAAATAAACAACAATGAACATATGAATTAACATTTTAATAACTTTAATAACTTAACGGTCGCCCATAAAGTTGGAATAATTTAGTTTTCAGACTCATTCCTCTTTTTATTTTCTATTTATAAACATCAGTAATCACCTTTGACCAGATGCAGTGAGAATGATCAATACACTTTATCTATCAAGAATAAATCACATTGTCACAATCATTTCATGGAAAGAGGTAAAAGGTACTTTATATTTTATTCCAACTTTATATGCGACCGTGTATATTTAAAATGTGATTTAATACAACAGTAAGTTTTCAGACATCAGTCCAGTTTATCCAGTAAATGAACAAAAAGCAATATCTTATTAATTAAAAAGCAAAAAGAGGGTTAACTTTGACCTAAAATGACTGACGGCACATAATGACAATGATTAGTGGAGCTAATAAACTTCATAAAGTCATCTCCATCTTTTCAAATCTCATAAAGTGAAAAATAAAAATAAATGAAACAGTTTCCTGATGGGCTAAAGACTGACGGAGGTCCAGCTCAGCAGATATCCCATCAGTCCTCTCAGGTTTCCACGGCAACACGCTGCAGGGTCCCATTTCATTCAAGAGATTCCTGTCAGGCAGTCAGTCCATCGCCCCGCTGAGGACTCAAGACCCGCTGTTAATCAACCCATCCAGGCTGCTGATTGATGGATGTGTGGAGTGTTTCTGAGAGTCTTGAAAGGTCCTGTCACTGTCCGAATGGACACCATTACCACCATGGATTTGAAATGAACAGTCAACATGTGATTGAAGAGCTTTATTTCAAAGGTTGGACCTGCAAGCATTTCTACACTCACAGTCCACTTATTTCAGGGGCTCAAATGTAATTGGACAAACTAATTAACCCTAAATGAAATGTTCATTTTTAAAAACCCTGGTTGGGAATCCTTCACATGCAGTGACGGCCCGACGGTCTGAAGTCTGGAAGAACATCAACCAACATCACCAGCTTCCTTTCTTCTTTCCTTCGTTCTGATGTTTTTCCTTTACTGCAGCTTTCCTCCTCAGTGGTTTGTGTGTTTGTTGGTCTTTAAGTTGAGCTTCAGTGAGTGAAACGTTTGATGGGATTGAGTTCAGTTGATTGACTCGTCTGTTGCAGAATATTCCTCTTCTTTACCTCCACAGTATGTTTTGGGTCGTCGTCCATCTGAGGCTGCTTCTGTCCTCTGTCACATCATCAATGAACACTAGTGACCTTCCCTCATTCCTTCCTTCCTTCCTTCCTTCATACCATCTTTTCCTTCCTTTCTTCTTTCCTTCCTTCCTTCCAACTATCTGTCCTTCCTTCCTTCCTTCCTTCCTTCCTTCCATCTTAATATCTTTCCTTCCTACCATATTTCCTTTCTTCCTTCATACCATATTTTTCTTCCTTCCTACCATCCTTCTTTCTTTTCCTTCCTTCCTTCTTCCTTCCTACCATCTTTTCCTTCCTTCCTTCATACCATCTTTTCCTTCCTTTCTAGCATTCTTCCTTCTTTTCCTGCCTTCCTTCTTTCCTTCCTTCCCTTCTTCCTTTCTTCATACCATCTTTTCCTTCCTTCCTTCCTTCCTTCATACCATCTTTTCCTTTCTTCCTTTCTTCCTTCCCTCCTTCCTACCATCTTTTCCTTCCTTCCTTCCTTCCTTCCCTCCTTCCTACCATCTTTTCCTTCCTTCCTTCCTTCCTTCCAACCATCTTTCCTTCCTTCCTTCTTACCATCTTTCCTTCCTACCATATTTCCTTCCTTCCTTTCTGCCTTCCTACCCTCCTTCATACCATCTTTTCCTTCCTTTCTAGCATCCTACTATCTTTCCTTCCTTCCTTCTTAATATCTTTCCTTCCTACTATATTTCCTTCCTTCCTTCCTTCCTTCTTACCATCTTTTCCTTCCTTCCTCCTTTCCTGCCTTCCTTCCTTCCTTCCTGCCTTCTTTCCCTCATCCATACCATCTTTTCCTTCCTTTCTAGCATTCTTCCTTCTTTTCCTGCCTTCCTTCCTTCCTTCCTTCCTTCCCTCCTACCTACCATCTTTTCCTTCCTTCCTCTTCTTTACCTCCACAGTCTGTTTTGGGTCGTCGTCCATCTGAGGCTGCTTCTGTCCTCTGTCACATCATCAATAAACACTAGTGACCTTTCCTCATTCCTTCCCTCCTTCCTTCTTCCTTCCTACCATCTTTTCCTTCCTTCCTTCCAACTATCTGTCCTTCCTTCCTTCCTTCCTTCCTTCCTTCCTTCCATCTTAATATCTTTCCTTCCTACCATATTTTTCTTCCTTCCCTCCTTCCTACTATCTCTTCCTTCCTTCCTTCCTGCCCTCCTTCCTTCCTTCCTTCATACCATCTTTTCCTTCCTTCCTTCTTTCCTTCCTTCCTTCCAACCATCTTTCCTTCCTACCATCCTTCTTTCTTTTCCTTCCTTCCTTCCTTCCTTCCTTCCCTCCTTCCTACTATCTCTTCCTTCCTTCCTTCCTGCCCTCCTTCCTGCCTTCCTTCATACCATCTTTTCCTTCCTTCCTTCCAACCATCTTTCCTTCCTTCCTATTGCCATCTTTCTTCTTTCCTTCGTTCTGATGCAGCTTCCCTCAGTGCAGAATATTCCTCTTCTTTGCCTCCACAGTCTGTTTTGGGTCGTCCATCTGAGGCTGCTCCTGTCCTCTAGTGACCTATCGCCATCTGAAGCCATGAATGCCCAACCATCACACTGCCTCCAGCTTGTTTTATAGATGATGTTCTAAGCCTTCTCATCATTCTGGTTCACGTTGATCTGTTTTTCATTTGTCCAAATACAGTTTTCGGTCACTCAAACGTCATTTTTGGGCGACTAACGAGGATCTACTGTGTTGTTTTTTCTTCGGAGGGTCGCCTTGTTATGTTTTTGGCTTCTTGTGACTGACAGATTGTCACTTCCTGTTTGGAGGTCATGTTTTATTTTGAAGTTGTTCTCCCTTTGTGTATTTTGTTAGTTTCCACTGCAGGAGTTCCTGGTAAAAGGAAGGGGGGGGGGGGGTAGGAACTTCTACAGGAACCATCCTCTCACTCGGCCCTCTCACAGCTCTTTTCCACTGTGCTAGAGCCAGTGCTTAGTTGGTGCTAATCCAAGCACTTCCATGATTCACCAGTGAGAGGCAGCAACATGGCGCAAGGCATCTAGCCTGCCGGAAACGAAGAAGAAGAAGAAGAAGAAGAAGAAGAAGAGCTCTGGCAAAAAAAAGATAAAAATAGTACTTTTAATCAACAACTCTTTAACCCTGTGTAAATGCCACGCTAGTCGGCTAATGAACATTAACCCCGCTAGCCAGCTAATAAACGTTAGCCCCGCTAGCCAGCTAATTAACGTTAGCCCCGCTAGTCAGCTAATGAACATTAACCACGCTAGTCAGCTAATGAACATTAACCCCGCTAGTCTGCTAATAAACGTTAGCCCCGCTAGCCGGCTAATGACCGTTAGCCCCGCCCCCAGTCCGTTGACATAATCGGTTCTTGCTTTAGACCAGCAAAGAGTTGGTGCTTGGTGGTGATGGTAGTGTTGGTGGTGTTGGTGGTGGTGTTGGTGGTGGTGGTGTTGGTGGTTGAGGTGGTGTTGGTGGTGTTGGTGGTGGAGGTGGTGTTGGTGGTGTTGGTGGTGTTGGTGGTTGAGGTGGTGTTGGTGGTGTTGGTGGTGGAGGTGGTGTTGGTGGTGTTGGTGGTTGAGGTGGCGGTGGTGGTGGTGGGCGATATCGATCCAATCAGAAGTGAATACGACACCGACGGCTGATGTATGAGTTTTAATAAAAGGCCGATAATATGAGCGGGAGTGTCGGTCTAATCTAATCTGGATTCATTCTTCTTCTATCTTCTCTCATACTTCCTGTTTCCTCCAGCCGCCGTCTGCTTTTTTCTTTTTTTCTTCTTGTCTTTTTTTGTTCTCCCAGAGATTCGTCGACTAAGCGTTTTCTCTCCCTGGAGGCAGTTTGTTTGTTTTTCTCTCAAACTGCTTTTAAAAAAAACAAGTTGGTTTTCTGTTGTTTTCCTGCCTCGATACCTGCACACACACACACACACACACACACACACACACACACACACACACACAGAGACACACACACACAGAGACAGACACACACACACACACACACACACACACACTCACACACACAGTAATAATCCTCAGTGACCGAAGGCCTCGCTCGCCCTCCATCGCTCTGAGCCGAGGTCACGCTCCTCTCATCCATCCACCACAACCATCTGCCCCCCCTCCCCTCCCTCTGCCCCCCCCCTCTCTCTGCCCCCCCCCCTTCTGCCCCCCCCCCCACTACCCCCCCAAACGTGAAATATTGTTGTATTTTGAAATCGTTTGTTTTTCAGATTTATTTTTTCTCTTCTCAGATGAACTTCAGCAGGAACGTCTCTGACCCTCTTCGGTCCTTCCTTCCTTCCTTACTCCTTACTCCTTTCCTTCCTTCTCTCCTTCCTCCCTCCCTCCCTCCTTCCTCCTTTCCTTCCTTCCTCCTGTCCTTCCTTCCTTACTCCTTACTCCTTTCCTTCCTCCTTACTCCTTTCCCTTCCTTCTATCCTTCCTTCCTTCCTCCCTCTCTCCCTCCCTCCCTCCCTCCTTACTCCTTTCCTTTCTTCTATCCTTCCTCCCTCCCTCCCTCCCTCCCTCCTCTTTTCCTTCCTTCTATCCTTCCTTGACCTGAGGACGCAGAGCTCTGAGAGTCAGACGTCTCAGTGAATCAAGATCTTTGGGGATGATCCACTCGGACAGAAATAAAACAGACCTCCGTCAGAATCCGGCTCCTACGGATGCTTAGAAAGTCTTAAAACGTCTTTAAATACATTTTTCATCCACAGCTGACGTTAACTTTGTGGAGCTTCTCGATGTCATGCGTTCACACTTTTATATATTTACACTGATCTGTGAGATTAAACTGAGTGGAAACTAAACCGGATAGTTTATAACACTCCTCGGGTGTTTGAAACTTCTTAATCCAGAGGAGTCTGCTTTCTGCTTCTCAGTGACAAGTTGAAAATGTCAAATGGTGTAACCACAAAAGAATGATAAATATTACATAGAAAGGAGAGAAGGAAAGAAAGACAAGAAAGAAAGAGAGAAAGGGTTAGGGTTAGAATTTTCCTTCCTTCCTTCCTTCCTTCCTTCTGTCCTTCCTTCCTTCCTTCCTTCCTTCCTTCCTTCTGTCCTTCCTTCCATCTGTCCTTCCTCCCTACCTTCCTTTTTTCCTTTCTTTGTTCCTTTCTTCCTTCCATCAGTCCTCCCTCCCTTTCTTCCTTCCTTCCTTCATTCCTCCATTTCTTCCATCTGTCCTTCCTCCTTTCCTTCCTTCCATCAGTCCTCCCTCCCTTTCTTCCTTCCTTCCTTCCTCCGTTTCTTCCATCTGTCCTTCCTCCTTTCCTTCCTGCCATCAGTCCTTCCTTCCTTCCATCCATCCTTCCTTCTTTGGTCCTTCCTGTCTTCCTTTCCTTCCTTCCTTCCTCCCTTCCTTCCTTCTTCCTCAGTCACACATTTTAAAGCAGCTCATGTTCCTCCTGGTTTTTATTTTATTTTGAAATGTAAATTTTAAACTCACCTTAAAACAGACGAAGGTAATCAGTAAACCGCCCGAGGTTAAAAAGAAAAGAAGAGTTCAGCTTATTAAAACTTTAGAGTTACAATAACTTTCTGCTTTTCTGCAGCAAAGGGAATAAATTAAACCTTTATTATGAAGGCCTCCAGTCTTTTACTGACAGTCTGTTCAGGTGTTCATCGATTTCCTGTTTTATTTTGTAGTTTCGTCTCATTTGTTTGGTTTCCTGCCAGTTGTCTCTCCACAGCTGAGCCTCGTTTCTACTTCCTGCTTCGTTTATACACCTTCTTTAAGCTTCCTGTCGTCCTCCCGGGTCAAATAGACCCCGTCTGTTTTTACTGTTCCTTCCTTCCTTCCTTCCTTCCTTCCTTCTCTCTTTCTTTCCTTCCTCTTTTCCTTCTTTCCTCCCTCCCTCTCTCCTACCTTCCTTCTTTACTGTCCTTCCTCCCTTCCTCCTTTCCTTCTTTCTTCCTTCCTTCCTTCCTTCTTCTTCCTTTCCTCCCTCCCTCATTTCCTTACTTCTTCCTCCCCTCCTTCCTCCTTCCTTCCTGCAGTTTGCTTTGGGATGAACTGGACAGACAGGTGGAAACATCGTAACTCCATATTTAATTTTGGACAAATTATACCCCTTTTCCACCGAGATGGAGCTGGAGCTAGGTCGGAGCTAGTGCTAGAGCCAGTGCTCAGTTGGTGCTAACCCAAGCACCTCTTAAGAACCGGTTGCTTTTCCACCGACAGGAAGCCACGAGATTACGTCATTGTATAACGTAGCCAGCGCCCGCCTCGCCTGCTCACGTAACCCCGCCCACAGCCCGCTGATGTAATCGGTTCTTGCTTTAGACCAGCAAAGAATTGGTGCTTGCTCTGGCTCCCGTTTTGAGGCTCCGGGCTGGAGCTTTGGTGGTGGAAAAGCAAGGAGCCGGTGCTTATTCAGGCTCTGGCTCCGAACCAGCTCCAGCTCGGTGGAAAAGGGGTATGTGTGACCGTAATTATCAACATCAAGAGAAACGGTCTAGCATTGTGTCATTCTGCCATGGACCATCACTGACGACTCTTTCTACTCAGGCTCCGTGATGTTCTGCTGTTATTCTGCCATCTGGTTGCGTTCAGAAGTCAAAGTTTCCGATATTCCAGCAGTAAATTTCAACTGGAACGCCTCCTGAAGTCGGATTTAAGACTCGGAAAGTCGGAAGAAGAACGTCACCAACCCAAAACCTCACAATCCCAGCTGAGCACTCAGTAAACACAGCTCTGTCCAACTTCTATCAGTGGGCGTGTTGCTACGATGTTTGTAAGAGCAAAACAGAAATGTGTTTTTATCAGCTGGTATTTCTAACTCTAACCTGCTAGAAGAGAAGAGACTCAAACTCAGGTGTGACGTTATATCTGTAAAAGGTTGATGAGTTAAACATTAAAGACTGATTCATAGACAGAGATTAAGTTTCTCAATGGATGTTTTTCACATATTCTTTAGTCCAGTTTTAATCTGGACCTAAATTAATCTTAATTTTATAATAAACATATTTATAATACACCATTTATACCTTGTGTACATTTTTTAAATGTGATATTAAACATCTCAACAGCTTCTTTGTATTATTGTACTTTATTTTTTTCATTATATTGTTTTCTCAATGTTAATGCACTTTCAATGTACTCTCTCTCTTTCTCTCGTCTCTCTCTCTCTCTCTTTCGTCTCTCTCTCTCTCTCTGTGTCTCTCTCTCTCTGTCTCTCTCTGTCTCTCTCTCTCTCTCTCTCGTCTCTCTCTCTCTCTCTCTGTCTCTCTCTCTCTCTCTCTCTCTCTCTCTCTGTCTCTCTCTCTCTCTCTCTCTCTCTCTCTCGTCTCTCTCTCTCTCTCTCTCTGTCTCTCTCTCTCTCTCTAATGTCTCTCTCTCTCTCTCTCTCTCTCTCTCTCTAATCTCTCTCACTCTCTCTCTCTCTCTCTCTCTCTCTCTCTCCCAGACTCAGGTATATTACCATTCAACACTAATATTACTCTACAGTTGTTTTTATTGCTTTGCTGCTGTAACAGTTTATTTCCCCGTGGTATTTTATTTTGAAGGAGGATTTCTACTATGAAACAAACCGTCCATGATCTTAACAAGACAAGACAGGAAGTTAGGAAGGGAGCAAGAAGGAAGGAAAGAAGGAAGGAAGGGAGGAAGAAGGAATGAAAAGAGGGAGGGAAGGAAGGAAGGAAGTAAGGAGGGAAGGAGGAAGAAGGGAAGGAAAGAAGGACAGAAGGAAGGGAGGAAGGAAATCAAAGAAGGAAGAAAGGAGGGAAGGAAAGTAATGAATGAAGGAAGAAGGGAAGGAAAGAAGGACAGAAAGAAGGGAGGAAGGAAATCAAAGAAGGAAGGAAAGGAAGAAAGGAAGGAAAGAAGGACAGAAGGAAGGAAGGAAAGAAGGACAGACGGAAGGAAGTAAGGAAATCAAAGAAGGACAGATGGAAGGAAGTAAGGAAGGAAGGAAGGAAAGAAGGACGGAAGGAAGGAAGGAAGGAAAGAAGGACAGAAGGACGGGAGGAAGGAACGAAAGAAGGACAGAAGGAAGGGAGGGAGGAAGGAAATCAAAGAAGGAAGGAAGGAGGGAACGAAATAAAGAAGGAAAGGAAGGAAAGAAGGACAGAAGGAAGGAAGGAAAGAAGGACAGAAGGATGGGAGGAAAGAAGTAAGGAAGGAACAGTCAAAACAGATGGGGTCAATTTTAATGTTTATAATGATGTCATCGTTCTGTCCACAGAGACGGACGGAGGGTCTCGGCTTTATGACGTCAGTGAGGTTTCAAACATCTGTCAGCGTTTGAGTTTCTAATATTCTAAAAGTTCCTCTGAGATGAATCTTTACTGCTGACGCTGATCTGAGCTGTGAAATGAAGAAGACGAAGCTCGTAATGAGAAACATTTGTTTCTCGTAATATTTCTGAATTACGACGACGAGCTAAACTCATTTCTCTCGAAGCGTCGCCTCGTTTAATGAAACCTGCGACTCTGGAAACGAAGACGAAGAGAGAACAAATACCACCGATGATGAGTGGTGATCGTCCTCAGAGACACGAGAGAGGGAGAAGAGAGAGACACGAAAGAGAGAGATGAAAGAGAGAGAGAGAGAGAGAGAGAAGAGAGAGAGAGACAGAGAGAGAGAGAGAGAGAGACAGAGACAGAGAGAGATGAGAGAGGGGAAAGAGAGAGAAAAAGAGAAGAGAGAGACAGAGAGAGATGAGAGGAGAGAGAGAGACGAGTAAAGAGAGGGAGGAGAGAGAGATGAGAGAGAGAGAGACGAAAGAGAGAGAAAGAAGAGAGACAAGAGAGAGAGGGAAGAGAGACGAAAGAGAGAGAGACAGAGAGAGAGAAGAGAGAGAGAGAAAAAAAGAAGAGAGAGACGACAGAGAGAGAGATGAGAGAGTAAAGAGAGATAGAGAGTAAAGAAAGAGGAAAGAAGAGAAGAGAGAGGCGAAAAAGAGAGCGAAGGAAGGACGGAAGGAAAGAGGAGAGAGAGAGACGAGAGAGAAAAGAGAGAGACGAAAGAGAGGAGAGAGAAGGAAGAGAAGAGAGACGAGAAGAAACGAGAGAATAGAAGAGAGAGAGTAAAGAGAAGAGAGAGACGAAAGAGAGTAAAAAGAGAGAGAGACAGTAAGAGAGAGACGAGAGAGAGAGAGAGACGAAAGAGAGAGATGAAAGAGAGAGAGAAAAAGAGAAGAGAGAGAGAAGAGAGACGAAAGAGAGAAGAGAGACGAAAGAGAAGAGAGAGAGAGAGGAAAGAGAGAGAGAGAGAGACGAAAGAGAGAGATGAAAGAGAGAGAGAAAAAGAGAAGAGAGAGAGAAGAGAGACGAAAGAGAGAAGAGAAAAAGAGAGAGAGAGAGAGAAGAGAGACGAAAGAGAGGAGAGAGAAGGAAGAGAAGAGAGAGACGAAAGAGAGTAAAAAGAGAGAGAGAGAGTAAGAGGAGAGAGACGAAAGAGAGAAGAAAGTAAAGAAAGAGAGAGATAAGAGAAGAGAGAGAGGAAAAAAGAGAGCGAAGGAAGGATGGAAGGAAAGAGAAGAGAGAGAGAGACAGTGAAGAGGGAGAAAGAGGAGACGAAAGAGAGGAGAGAGAAGGAAGAGAAGAGAGACGAGAAGAAACGAGAGAATAGAAGAGAGAGAGTAAAGAGAAGAGAGAGATGAAAGAGAGTAAAAAGAGAGAGAGAGAGTAAGAGAGAGAGTAAGAGGAGAGAGACGAAAGAGAGAAGAAAGTAAAGAGAGAGATAAGAGAAGAGAGAGAGGCGAAAAAGAGAGCGAAGGAAGGATGGAAGGAAAGAGAAGAGAGAGAGAGAGACAGTGAAGAGGGAGAGAGAGGGAGAGAGAGAGACGAGAGAGAAAAGAGAGAGACGAAAGAGAGGAGAGAGAAGGAAGAGAAGAGAGACGAGAAGAAACGAGAGAATAGAAGAGAGAGAGTAAAAAGAGAGAGAGAGAGAGAGAGAGAGAGAGAGAGAGAGAGACAGAGACAGAGAGAGGGAGACAGACAGAGAGAGACGAAAGAGAGAGAGAGATGAAAGAGAAAGAAGAGAGAAGAAAGAAAGAAGAAAGAGAGAGACGAGAGAGAGACGAAAGAGAGAGATGAAAGAGAGAGAGAGACGAAAGAGAGATAGAGAGTAAAGAAAGAGAGAGATAAGAGAAGAGAGAGAGGAAAGAAGAGAAGAGAGAGGCGAAAAAGAGAGCGAAGGAAGGACGGAAGGAAAGAGGAGAGAGAGAGACGAGAGAGAAAAGAGAGAGACGAAAGAGAGGAGAGAGAAGGAAGAGAAGAGAGACGAGAAGAAACGAGAGAATAGAAGAGAGTAAAGAGAAGAGAGAGACGAAAGAGAGTAAAAAGAGAGAGAGAGAGTAAAGAGAAGAGAGAGACGAAAGAGAGATAGAGAGTAAAGAAAGAGAGAGATAAGAGAAGAGAAAGAGGAAAAAAGAGAGCGAAGGAAGGATGGAAGGAAAGAGAAGAGAGAGAGAGAGAGTGAAGAGGGAGAAAGAGGACAGAGAGAGACGAGAGAGAAAAGAGAGAGACGAAAGAGAGGAGAGAGAAGGAAGAGAAGAGAGACGAGAAGAAACGAGAGAATAGAAGAGAGAGAGTAAAGAGAGTAAAAAGAGAGAGAGAGAGAGAGAGAGAGAGAGAGAGAGAGAGAGAAGAATAAAGAGAGGAGAGAGAGAGACGAAAGAGAGAGAGAGAGAGAGAGAGAGAGAGAGAGAGAGAAGAATAAAGAGAGGAGAGAGAGAGAGACGAAAGAGAGAGAAGAGAGAGAGAGAGAGACGAAAGAGAGAGAGAGAGAGAGAGAGAGAGAGAGACGAAAGAGAGAGAGAGAGACGAAAGAGAGAGAGAGAGAAGAGAGAGACGAAAGAGAGACGACAGAGAAAGA